>NC_057797.1:307149414-307200067 GCF_018294505.1 Triticum aestivum
ACTCCATCTCTCTCTCTCTCCTCTCTCTCTCTCTATTACACACACCCCACACACACACTAAGACTCCATCTCACACACACATGCTCTAGGCGGAGCATTTGTTCCTACCACCCTTCATCCAGCCTTACCCGTATGATAAAAAATCACCTTTATTTACTTGCATAACATGGACAAATTCCACTTTACTTTAGTAGTCAGCAAACTTATCATCTGTACCCTTATAAAAAATGAGTTGGTGGTGATGGTGTGCCTGCCATCTTGTAATACATACGTACGATCTATATCTGAGGATAGAAAGCAAACTATGATAATTTTAAAAAGATACCGACACCTCCCTCCACATCATTATCTCTCGCAACCTCACTGCTCAGCAATTAAAAAAGGAATAAGTCTCTGGAACAATCTAGCATGCATGGTGGCCGCTGCCGCCTGCCGGCGCCATCCATCCCCATGCCTCCGCCCATTCCGACCACCAGTCACCACCACGCTCCATTCCTCCTCGCCTTATCTCTCATCTTTCATTTTTTTCGATAACATTCTCGAGATACCGGTTTTCCGATAAAATTCTTGAGATATCATTAGTTTTTACACATGGGATTACTCCTGCATGGGTCAATCACAACAGGTGTTCTATAAAAAAATGCATATTGATGTTCCGTGCAATGCACGAGAATCTTGCTTATAATTATATAACACAAATCACGAGCAGGAAGTGACATTTTTTTGACACAACCACGTTAACATGGCCACGTAAATCACTAGCTAAAGTAAATACCATTATACTTATAACCCGATGAAAAGGTTGAGTACATGTCCGAAGAGTAGAGTCGCACACACGCATTCTGTCTCTCAGAATCTCTCTCACACACACACACCAGTTACGTGACGCCCACTTAAGCAGACATGTATGTTACAATTTGGGCACCCGCGAGTACACGTGATGTTGCGCATTTATTTAAGACGGAAGGCGAACCCAAATAGTAGTTGCATTCATTCCCCTCCCGCCGCCTCTTCTCTGGTCGCCATCGCCTGATAGCCTTGGGCCAGCCGAAGGTAACAACATACGCCATACTCCCGCCGGAGCGGCGCTTTAATATGGAAATTTTAGTGGTCATGCATGCATCTTTTTGTGCTAGCACTCCTATATAAGGGTTGACCGGTCGCTTCCCGCGGACGTGCGCGGGTGGTGGAAGACGAAGGAGAAGGGAAGCGGGCTATGGAGTAACGTTTTTTACCACAATTTCTTAGGAAACTAAGTGCAATAATTGAGTAGTTTTGCAAACTACCAGTACTACACCTAAAACGGTTCAAAACCTATACTCCCTTGCCAGCGCGCGCTTCCCGCGTGAAACGGTCACCGTCGCCCTAGAGCGTTAGTGCCGCATTAATGCCCGGCCAGAGCGAAGGCAACCTCTCACTGGCGCCAGCTTTGAAGTGGCGCGACGGCCGAGAGAGCGCCGCTTCCCGGTGCACACGACTGCTCCGCGTCGAGACCGGCCATAGGCCTTGTTTGGATCCATGGGTTAGAGTTAGTTTGAGCTAGTTGGGGCTCAAATAGCCCTAAACTATCCAAGCATGACGGTTTAAATTGGAGCAAGTTGCACCGAACCCACCAAAATAACTATCCCACCCAAGAGGTGCTAACTGGAGATAGTTCTCATTGGGACCACTGAAAAATCACTTTTCTCTCTCCATGAAGTGCATTTATTGTCAATCTAACCCTGTCACCCAAAAACCTCTTTGGCTACAGTTAGTTCAGGGTTAGTCATGAGTTAGTCTAACCTCTAGCTAAGTTAGAGTATCAAACATGAGCATATAGGACATGCAAGTTGCACAAAGCATAAGGCAAATTCGTACGTGAAAGGATTTTTTCTTTTTGAAAACGGAACGTGAAAGGAATTTTTTTAGAATGCTCTTGGCATGTCGCTAACATGTGATAGTTAACCGACCTCAATAGACGGCAGAAACGCCAGCCCGCCGCACTTTGATAGAGACGAGGAGGGAGAAGCGATACAGGCTACTGGATTACTAGAGATAGGTGTCGCACGGAAGCCAAGAAATATGGTGATAGCATGGGTTAGCCATGTACTAGTATGATACTACACTGGGCTGCCGTGTTTCGTACTCTTCCAGTCCACTGTGGAGATGATTGGTTAATTTTATATCGCTGAATAATATTAAATATTATGAGTGCAGATGCTCCACCACGAGGTTCCATGCTCCTTCTCGGTCGTCCGGAATCTATGTTCTTCCACTCTATTTTTTTATGTGAGCTTTGTTCATCCTTTTGCCAACACGCGAGACATCTAGCATCAAGGTGCACATGTTATGCAAGGATCGTTCCATATATATGAAGAACACGTGGGACTGGAACTACGAGACGAACATGTACCCAAGAGTGGACGTACGAAGCTGAGTAATGTAGCGCAGTAAGTGAAGTAGAAAGGGACAAATGGTATGAACATGCGTGGCATATAGGGTGTGTTTGGTTGCGTTCTCGTCTCAGCATAGTTGTTCCCTCTTCATGCATGCTCAACTCAACACCCCTCTTCATGCATGCTCTCTTCATGCATGCTTCTAGTGTATTTGTGCTAAACTAGTGTGGACTCATGCACCCTCCATACACTCTACCAAACACCCAAAAGTAGGTCAAGAAGGGAACTCTTGGGCGGCATTTGTCTCTTACAACGTACTACCACTAAATGTTGTACGTGCAATGCACGGTGATGTTATGGAGTACGTGCCTAAGTACTCTACTACTACTATATTAGTTGGAGGCACATATTAACTTTTATATTTGTTTACGTGTATGTGCCTCGAGACCTTCCAACTAGATGTGTCTTTGTCTCCAGGTCACACTTTGTATCATTCATACCACTAAGTATTACTACGTGTGGTCTCCGACCCAGAAGTGGAAGAAGTGGAGACGCTCTACCATGCTATTTTTTTACGTTGGGCTCTACCACGCTGTTAATGTCCCACTCCTTTCGCTGACGTGTGGGAAATCTAGCACGTGCCATGTTTGGCACCCTTCGTCGTAAGAGTTGAAATGCTAGCATTCATCAAAAATAAAAAATAATTATAAATCGGCAGTTATACTATTTTTTTGCGAACCAATCAGCAGTGATACTATACCACGCGGTTTCCTTGCTCCTCGATATCGGAAAGAATACTTCCGTTCGCCAACATGTGGGACGTCGACCATCCTGGTCCACTTGTCATGCACGCAGAACTCCAAGGGAGTCACCCAGGTCGTCGTGCCGCAGTAACAATGACTAATGAGCCGTCAAATCACAGGCCCACTTCCCACTTTGAAGTTGCTTGGACGAAGGAACTATCATGACTTCGTTGAATTCCGCTTCTTGAAGAAAACTACTGTACCAGTAGTACTGCTAGCTACAGTAGTTACTCCAACAGAGTCCTCCTTTCGTTCATAGTATAGGAATATGAAAATCATAGGAAGTGATATGACATGCATCTCAATTCCTATAGAGAAAGAGATGCCATTTGATGCTTAGGATAGGACTTTTTCCATTTAGTCTAGGCTAATGTACTGGTAATTTGCTCTAAAAACTGCAGTAGTAACTAGTAGTAATGGTACATGCTCGTACTAAGAAACACACACACACACACTAACTACTAGTACTACTACTTCTCACATGCTGGCCAGACGCCGTCGTTCTCCTTCCCGGCTTTGTCGGCGACACCCCACCGTGCTTGGATCTCCGCCGACCTCTCTGCAGCAGCGCGCGCGTCCTTTTCTTTCTTGCGGCGGCGGGCCTCTCTTTTTTTGAGTGCTTTCTGACTTTTCCGCTCCCTATGTGCGGCTTTGGCCGCCTCTTGCTCTACCGCCCATTCGGCCTTGGCATCTTCAAATTCCTCCCACATAGTTGTGAGGTCGCGAGCGGCGATGAACTCGGCACGGCAGGATGCCATCGCTTCCCTACCATTTTGTGTGCAGTCGTGGGCGGCGAGGAACTCGGCGCGGCGGGATGCCATCGCTGCCTTACCGGTTTGTGTGCGGCACGATGGCATGAACGACGCTTGGTGAGAGCTCTAGGGTGGAGTTGTCGGACAACCATATAGTGCATTGGTTTGTCAAGAGCTCAAGGACAGAAGACGAAGCAAATTTGGATTCCCCTTCAATCCTGGTCATTTATTACCGAGTAAAATGCATTGGCGGTCATTGAACTTGTCTTGATAGCTCACTTTGATCATTGTATACGAGATATGGTGATTATACGATCACTGGCTCAGCGTATAGCTCTGTAATTGTCTGGTTGACCAGTCAAACAGTCCGCATGCGCCTCATCAGCTCGTGTTCTTTATTTATCTACGCGGGCCTACCTGTCAATGGAGAAAGAAATATTGTAAAAACCAAAATTATGCTAGAGTCTGAACAGCTTCTGGAGCCCGCTCTCACCGCCCTGGCCCCTCAAGACGCCAGCTGCCTGCCACATGCATGCATAGCAAGTAGTACTCCTTATGTGGAGGAGAGAGAGGCATTGACAAAGTCAAGGAGTGGGCTCTGCAAGAGCCCGTCTCTACACGTGCTCCTAGGTTTTATAAAAAAATAATTCTAAAAAAGGCATGAAAACAATTGTGTCTTAAAAAAAGAAAGGTAAATTTTTTTGAGAGGAAATAGATAGAGAGAAAGTGAGAAAAAGATGTAACCTGGGCATTACATGAGGAAGGAGGGAGTGGTGCACACGCCAAGTGCACTGGGCTGCCGTGTTTCACACTTCTCCGTCGTAACAATGGAGACAATAGCTTTCATCAAAAATAAACAATGAATACTCGTTGCTCGTCCTCTATATCGGAAAGAATACTTTCATTCGCCGACATGTGGGACGTCGACCATCCTGGTCCACCTGCCATGCACAAAATTATCCTGGTCTACCCTGGTCGTATCGCAGGCCCAACCTTTCCCACTGTAAGTTGTTCGGACGAAGGAACCATCTTGACTTCGTTGAATTCCGCTTCTTCAAGAAAACTTACTGTACCCGCAATACTGCTACCACACGCGAAGACTGGAAGGCATTGTACCACGTCATATCACTGAAACCCACTAGGGCAAACTAGCCCGCGTAGGTCATCTATTTTGGAACGGAGGGAGTATGTCTCTGCACTGCTATGATTTTGTCTTGCACGTCATATCAATGAATCCCACTAGGCCAAACTAGCCCGCCTAGGTCATCGATCGCTAAGCCTACAATTTTAGGAGCTAGGGCTATTGGTCGATCGACGAGGGATAAGTATAAGTGTACCACGAGCTCATCAGCCCCAATGTTTCTCTTCGGTGAGTGTTTTGCAAGTACTATAGCTCGCATAGTAGCTAGCCTACTAACACCAAGAATCATCAAACAAGCACTGCTGATATGATAAACAGTTCAAACTTACATCTAATCATGCCATATATTACATCAAAAGCTGGTGAGGATACATCTGTTTCCATAACTCGGAGAGGGTTCGCATGATTCATCGCATGATTCACTATCAAACAAAAGTAGCAAGATCTGCCCACATAAGACAGTGCCCTAGCCCTAAGATGGTTTGATAACACGCATTGTTCTGGTAATTAAACACAGGGCAATGCAAACTACCCTGAAGGATTAGCGCGACCAACTATTTCTTGTCATCGATCTCTCGGGCAATGACCACAGCCCAGACATCGGCATGGGAATCGATTTCTCTGGAGATGTCCGTAGGACTGACCGCAACATCGGAATCGATCTCTGGGCGATGTCCATAGGATGGACAACGGCATCGGAATCGATCTCCGGGGCGATGCCAACAGGACGGGCCATGACATCGGAATCATCAACGTCGTCCACCGGCACCTGCACAACCCTAACATATTAGCAAGCACATTGCAAATAATCAAAAACCACAACTATGGTAATAAGCCATTATTTTTTACCTTGTGTAGCTCACCGAGGGATCTCATCCCTCCGGGGGCCATCTCCTCGTCCTCGATGGGGCCATCACCTTGCCAGGGGAATACTGCTTCTCAACGGTGACTATCTCCTCAAACTCAGTCTTGAGCCTCCCATAGGTGGCAATCAGAGTTCCTGGGGTAGGCACGGTGGGGCCCTTGCCGTTCTTCCAACTTCCATTGAGGAGTTCGTCCGCCAACGTCCTCAACTCTTTGGCCAATGCTTGTTTCTTGGAGTTCTTCGTCTCCATGGGTTGGCCCGCCAACATGGTCAACTCGTTGGTTGGTGCTCGCTTCCTAGAGATCGCTGTCTCTAGTGGGTTGTCCGCCGGCAACTCTTTGCCTAGTGCTCCAGGATCCATCAATGAACTAACAAACAAAAAGCAATCAAAAGGAAACCGCAATCACAATGAAAACGGGAAAAGAATAGAATGTGAGAATCGGTCGGTGCTTCGCAAAAAGAAGATTCTTGGAATGAAAATATAGCAGCATAACTGATTCGCCCACCTTTCCTTCGTCGGTACAGAAGAAAAATGGCAGAAGTGAGTAGCCTGGAGTGAGGTTTTCTTCAAGAAAGGGAAGAAAGGGCTTGAACGAGCGTTCCAGTGAAATGATGGTTGCTTCGTCCAGTCCAACTTGGAGGCCACCTTACCACTGCTGGTAAAGGTGTGGGTTTTGTGATAAGACGGGTCATGATGGCCACACCGGGGTTACAGGTGAGTCTCGACTATAGCACCTCGTTGTGATTTGGTGGATGGCACGCGGGCTCGGATGCTTTGAAATGTCCCGCATGTAGATAGAGCGACTAGTCATATAGGAGTGCTCAATATTGTGCACCGCGACCAAGGCGGTGAGGAAAAATGAGAGAACTACGTAATTAATGCATGAGTTTAATTAGGGTAGTTTTGTAAAGTACGAGATACATTCCTCCAATTGCAAAATGCCTTGGTTCATGAGATTTGAGATTTGAGCCCTATAAACCGGAAGGGAGGGAGTACTGCACACAGTGTAGTCTAGTCACTTGTTGAAATCTCTAGAAAGGCAAATACTCCTTTCCGGTTTACAGGGCTATACTACTCCCTCCGTCTAGGTGTGTAAATCATCTTACGAAAACCAAATAGTCCCAAAACACTTTGGTGTGGTGCATTAACTTCTACCTTGTTTCTTGTTTCTTGACATATCAACCAATAAGAGATGAGAGGTGTGCATGCTTTTAATGACTTGCAATGGCTAGTTCATTGCATGCAATGCTATTAATTAGCAAATAAACATTGGTGACCCCAGGAGGAAACGGTGCTAAGCACGTGGACCTAGGCAGAATGAGTATCAACCAATGGACAATGGAGTTTAATTGTTAAACAATAGCAATTTTGTCTCATGCAAGAGCCTGGCTAGTACTCCAAGGAACCGCACCATGCGAGCGTTCACAACTGCCACGTTCGGGTTGCGCTTGGCTCTTCACCTCTTCGAGAAGACGAACAATAATGATGTTACTCCTACTTCTACAGTATCGAATCCACCGCTGCATGTCAGTCCACCTCGTGCGGGAGGGATAGTGAAAGCTTCAACTTACTGCTCCTGCCTTTGCGTCCATGATAGGTGGGCCCAATAGGTGGTTGACCCTCATGTCATGCAGCCAAAGGCAGATGCAGTTAAGGCACCAGAGCTCATTCCGTGAGGGAGAGGGCGTTGTAGTAATCAAATTTCTTGGTCTTGTAGGAGTTGACGAAGATAGGGGTTGCTTGCTTGCTAGGGTTGCTCACAACGTATATATAGGCCGGAGCCTCCGTGCTTGCTTGCTAGGGTTGCTCTATTCACACACTCTCATCCTCTCCAGATTTAAACAATATAGGGGTAGTAACATTGTCTTTCTCCCTTCAAAAAACATTGGCTTTCTATCCTCACCGCTGGTTACAGATCCGTACGTATCCTCCTCCACCGGTGAAGGGGAGGAGGGGCAGCGTTTAGGCCGTTGTCGACAGCGAGGGAGGAGACCCACTGCCGGCCGCACCGTTATCTCTGGCCGAGCGCTGGTGCGGGAGGTCCTACGATCCCTTCGTCGTTGCCTGTGGGCGGATCTGGCCTCCTGCCGCCCACCTATCCACATCCCGACGACCTTCAGGTATATCTTTGATCGAAACCGCCTTAGCTCTACTTCCCCAGCTCGCTACATCGCTGCATGTGCATCATTTTCTACCTCTCAGCCCCTCTCGATCGGATGGTCCAATGTCACATTTTTTTTCTTCTATTGTTAGAGGTAAAGCTACTTCATGGAGTCGAATCTTGTACTCCCTCCGTCCAAAAATACTTGTCATTGAAATGGATGTATCTAGATGTATTTTAGTTCTAGACACATCCATTTTGATGACAAGTAATTCCGGATGGAGGGAGTACTTGGTTCAAACAAGAAATAAAGTGGGGGTGGGGGAATTTTGTATGTACATCGAACTTGGTACAAACAGGAAGGAAAGGGGGTGAAAGCAGTACAGACTGGTCATCCAACCGGTCTCTTGGTCGAAAAGGGAAATATAGGGGTAACACTGTACATAGTGGTATGACCAGGACTAGATTTGCTATCCACACATAGGAGTAGGTGGCTAGAGTGAACAAAAATGGGACCAACCCAGATATGTTTCTTGGATGTTTGTTTCTCAGGGCAACAAACTATGAATCACCACTTTATGCCCCTGTTTACGTACATGGTGTTGGACTGCTGGTGCACCCACTCTTATAAGCCATGACAAGTTTGGCCAAATGTTTTTGCCTGTAATTGTTTGAGACTCTGATTGTTTCCTCTGTGCCTTTTTGTGCAAACAGGGATATCCAATTCACCTGGTTGCTATTGTGACCTTTTGGTGCACTGCACAAAACTCTTCTTAAAACAAGTGACTTTTGTGTTGTTTAACTGGAATGTCAGAATTGAATAGTTGGTTCATTTTGGTGGAACTGCACAAAGGGAGATCTGTGTTCCAATCCTCATCATCCATATTGGCGCCATAACCTTCCTTTAGGTAAGAATGATATTTAATGCATGTGTTCATCTCTATTTTCCGACTGCCATGAGAAAATAATGCTGTTTTTACTAGTACACTTGTACTCCCTCACTGACAAAACCAATTCTGAATTTGAAGGCCAATCATGTACTTGGTTTCACCAACTGGTGAGGAGAAAGAGAAACAGATCATGAAGAGGAAGAAGAAGAAGAATAAACAGTGCCAAGGTGATCTTGCTGAAGCCAGAGGCCTCAGTCGAGGCCATTCAAGGGCTCCGGCAACGACTACCTTACATGTGAGACGATCCTCCAGGGAGCCCCTCCACTTCTTCTGTCTCACTTAATTAATTAGGAGTACTTAAGTACCACTAATTTATTACTGCCTAATTTTCCTGTTGGAGTTAAACAAATCTTTAGTAGGACCCTATGTTGAATCATGTACGTGTGTATGTTTGTCTATGGAGGTCAATCATGTGGTGGAGCAGGGAGGGAATATTATTAGTGTCATGACATAATAGTGCTATTGTTTTGCATGTCAATTTATTGCCATTGGTTCAATGAGGCAATGTTTTGTGTATTGTCCATCATGAATTTGATGCTACTGGTTGAGTAATATGCTATTGTCTTCCTATCCTTTCTCACTAAGCTAATGAAGGTTTCACCTTGTTCCTACTTGTGCAAACAGGGATCATGTTGTGCCAATCATACATTAAATGGAACTACACAAGACAATACAATGAACTGTATCCCAGCCAGTGCTTTAACTCTGCTGGAAGTTCTTGATAATCTTTCAATATAATCTCAGCACTGGTAAACAAGAGTGATTTCAACCACACATTTGAAGTGCACCAAAATATATACTATTGTGTGATTCCAGTGAGTGCTTTATCATCTCTTATAGGACTACATGAATAAGCTTTTTTTCTCAGGTTGGTACGGGCCTAAGGCCTTCATCCATATTAGTTTGCTATCATCTCTATTTGTATCGTGCTACTGTCATGAGAAACTCCTTTATCTTTGCACGTTAAAGTTTTGCAACCTATGATAAATGGCAATGCTTTGAGTGTTGAGTTGAGCTAATTGGCACTGATTAAATAAACTAATACCTCTCTTTAAGCAAGACTACTATGTTGCTAACTTTACCCATTAAGATAATGAGGGTGCTTCTATTTGTTAGTGTATGTTTCATAAACTAGTCCCACTATTACAGTAATCTCACTCTCTCAATATATGTGCCAACAGGGATGCTCGATTTTGGTGGAACTGCACAAAAACTTTGGGTGTTTCATTGCCTGGACAGCTTCCGTCCTTTCCTGTCAGTCGCTAAACTCCGCATGCTTTCTTCCTTTGCTGTCCGTCGCTTGGCTTATCTCGGCTTCCAGTCAAAGGAAATAGTAATTGATATGCTACCTCACACAGGTTGGTACTGGTCTTTATCCTGATTATTGTGCCTGTCATATGTATTGGTAATTTGGTATTGTGCTACTATTTGCCGATTTCATAAAGGAGTAATTTGGAGCCTAAACTCGCAGGCAAATCATTACATCAGGTGATTTCAGTAGAACTACACAAAATGATCAGATGGATAGGTACTTATGTTGCTGCTATGTACTCCAAAGTTCACTCAGACAAGCATCGATGTTGACAAGAAGTGCCTACATTCATTTGAGTATCAACCGGCGTCAACCAATTGTCAAACTCCAAGTGTTAGGAGAGTGAACGCGAAAAATATTGCTTGGTGCATAGCCCAGAAAAACGCAGTCCAGTCTTTGGTCCCAACTTGTGCCTTTTGGTTATCGGCACATATGGTAGCGAACTATATGGCATGGAGTCTAAAGATTCCAGACAAGTTGGTTGACGCGTATATTCATCTGGCACTTAATCAATCTGCACGCCAAGGATGCTCCATTTCAGTTGAACTGCACAAAAAATTTGGGTGGTTAATTTTCTCAACCGCCTCCTTTCTCGTCTTCAATGTAGAATTTTGGCGAGATACAGGACCAAGATGACCCAGTAAACTGGTTGGATGAAAGTAGTGGCCAAGTTGCTCAAACCTCCCTCGGCACGAGGCCACTATTTGAGGATAAACCTACAAGCAAAGTTCAGATTGTCTGTGATGCCTCTTATGTACTCGAAAGTTTACTCGTACAAGAACTAATTTTAGCAAGAAGTACCTCTGATTGAACACCATTTACCAGTCTGTACCCTAGGTAATTAAAGTTCGTCCATGGATCATATTGGCTGTGATCTCAATCATTTGGATGCATAAACGTACTGAACATGTGTATATCTGAATCTTTTTGTAAATTATGTATGAATATTGTCGTGTGATCTATCAATCATTTGGACGCATATATATGCTGAGCTTGTGTACATATGAATCTTTTGAGTTGTTGATTGTGAATGTTGGCTATGGATATGAATGTGTCCTGTGAACCTGAGTTTGATATGAATGTTTACCTTTTCTGTTGTATTTGTGTGTGAACTTGTTAGTATGCCTACTGTGGGGTATAAAATGCAGGTCTCTTATAAAAGTAATGATGTGTCCAATTTATGTTTTTGCTTCTAACCACATTATATATATTTATATTATTACTATTATCGTATATTTTATAGAGACTTATATATACATTATAAAAACATCCCAACTTATAAAAGTAAATGTTTAACGGAAGTTGGCAAGGAAAATTCTGGTTGTTTTTGACTCACAGGCAAGGAAAATCCTGGTGATTGCGTACAAAACCTTGCGAAGATTTTAAGGACCAATTTAATAATAACTCGCTCATTTTTATTTTGAGAAATAACTTGCTAATTTCTTAATTATATATATAGAAAATGTGCCTCTCTGGTTTATTCTTTGATATTAATTGCTCCTTCTAACATAACGTTATACTCCCTCCGTCCGAAAATGCTTGTCATCAAAATGGACAAAAAGGGATGTATCTAAAACTAAAATACATCTAGATACATCCCTTTTATCCATTTTGATGACAAGTATTTCCGGACGGAGGGAGAATATATAACGAGCCCACCTAATACATGTATTTCAAGGAAGTGCAAATGGGCTGTGATTTCTTAGAAAATATAAATGGGCCTGATTGACGTGGAATTATTTGTTCACCCAGCCTAGCAAATGGACTGTATATTCTACAAAACATGGGTTAAATATATGCCACATTTTTGCAGGCTGACATGTGGGCCAACAGGTCGAAGCCTACGCAGGGCGTTGTCAACTTGGTCAACAAATGATTGTGTCATCCACAACCATTGGATTTATATCCAACGGCCGGCATGCACCTTCAATCTCTTGTCTTCTTCCTCCAGTGTCGCCGGGACCACCTGGTCCGGCCTCCGGCGGCGAGCGGCTCTGCTTAGCACGCATCGCCATGAAGCGCTACCTCACCGCCGGCCAGGCTATCCCTCCACCCCTTGACACCTCCTGTTATTCTGCACAGACTACATCCCCATGCCGCAACAGAACCAGTTATAACCCTTCTCCTCCTCTCAATCTGCGACTCCACTACCGTGTTTTCCCATCTCCGAGTCGTTCCCGTCCGGGGCCTTGCCGTCGTCCACCGCCGCGCTGCGTTTGATGCGGCGTGGTCAACAAACGAGAGTCATCGGAAGAGGACTTTACATGGAGAGCCTGACGGCTGGGACCCACGAGGTCCATGGTCGCACGCAAGGAAAGTTCCTCCTTATTAAGCTGAAAAAATGTTTCCACCACCTGACAGCTGGGACCCACCGGCTGTATCTTCGCACGGAAGGAAGTGCCTCCTTGTTTTGGGAAAAAAATTATTCATCCCGTTGATAGCTGGGACCCGTCAGATTTGGTGACTGACTTGTGGGCCTACTAAGAGGACGTGTATGCACGGCTTTGTCAACTTAATCAACAAATGATTCTAGCAGTTGGACCGTTGGATGTTAATCCAACAGCCGTGCTCCTTCTTCAACCTCTATTCTTACTCCTGTCTCCCGTGGGCAGCACCGCGGCTGTGCTGCTGCGCACCCAAACCAGTGAAGTTTCCCACTCCTCTCCATCTGCGACTCCACTGCAGCTTAATAAATAGTAACATCTTCGATTTTAGCCTGGTTTTCCGTAGATTAACTAGACAATTCTCTTCTTCTTAATTAATCGACGAGGCAATTCTTTTGCCTCCGTTTCGAAAAAAGTAGTAACATCTAACTGAGCCAGTTAGTTAGATGCGTACACTTGGTGTAGTAGGATCTTTATTTACTTTGATGCATACACTTGTTCTTCTTTGGTAGCCCTTTTGTAATGATTGCTGATGTTTGGTTTGGAAGAGAGAGTTGTGTCTTCACTCTTCTGGCCTGCTTACTGCTTCTGTTGCACCCCCAACCCTGGTTGCTGCTGTTGTTGTTTACAATGTACAATCAGTAGTATATTTCGTCTGTTGGTTGAATAAATGTGTTGTTAGAACAACAAACACAGTGTTTTGGAAGTCGTTGCATGGTTCGATCCTTTAGTGCCCCGTACCGTACGTAGCGCATACTATTTATCGTACGGAACACATTTTTTCAAAACTCGGAACACATTTTCCACTTGTTGATAACATGCAGCCCACTGATGAAGGCCCAATAGAGAAGCCCATAATTAACTGGAAGGGAGGCTCTCACATGAATCCAACCCAGGTACATGCTCATGGTCCCCTAAACATAAAGTAAATAAATAAATAAATAAAGCTAAATGCTCATGCACTAGTTCTTTGGGAAAATAGGTAGCCCAGTATTTCTTTTTGAAGAATACCCAAGCTAGGCCTATTTGTTTTCTCTGAATTACTGGGCTGCAAATCTTTCAAGACGAGGAGGGATGCATTTCGGCCTAGCTTAAGAGTATGGTCAATGTCTGTTAAAAGTAATATCAAAAGGGGTTGAAAATTCCAAAAAAAATTATAGCAAATGGGATATAAGTTTCTTTTTTTTGGTTTTGTTCTTCATGATATCTTATACGTATTTCATTGGATTTAACATGACATAGTACTAATTTATTTTTAAATTTGTTTTAGTATGGCTATTAATTTTTGGATTAAGAATATTTTGTTCCCCAGCAAAAGTTTGCGAATTTTCAAAATTTCCCACGTATTTAGTCAATTTTTTGACCCTGGTACTGACCTGAAATGGCCAGCAATTCTAAAAATGGAAAACGGGCTGCAATAAATTCCATATGAATTAGAAAATGAGTAAAAATTATAAAAATAATAGCAAATGGGTTGTACACGGCACAGATTTCGAGGCTGACTTCTTTACGCAAGGCTTTGTCAGTGAACACACGATTCTAGCAGCAGTTAGTGTTGGATGTCCATCCAATGGCCGACGTGCTTCTTCAATCTCTGATCTTCCTGCTCCAGCTGCCTAAACTAGCGCCGGCGGGAGTGCCTGCTCCCTCCTCTTGTGGCCCGCTGTGATGCCGCGCAGGCTTCCCTGGCCCACCCTACTCCCTCCGCTATCCTGGCCGCACGCAATCAACTGTCTCCTTATTACACGAAAAAATGATTCCTCCCACTGACATCTAGGGCGCACCGGTTGGGAGGCTGACCTGTGGGCCTACTAAGTTGACGCGTATGCAGGGCTTGTCAACTTAGTCAACAAACGATTCTAGCAGTAGTAACCATTGGATTTGAATCAAATGGTCCTACTGCTTCTTTAATTGCTGCTCTTCTTGCACCGGCCACCCAAACCAGCGCCGGGGAGACCGCCTGCTCCTGCCTCCAGTGGCTGGCTATGCTGCCGATGAGGCCTCATCGCCCCCTACTACTCCCACCGCTAGCAAGGCCCTGCGGCGACGGCAACCTCACACCGCAGCCGAACCAGTGAACCCTCGTACTCCTCTCCGCGTGGGCATCCACTGCCGCGTCTTCCCCGGCTCCGCATCGTCCCCTTCCTAGGCCTCACCGTCGTCCATCGCCTTGGTGCTCTCGGTGCAGCATGGTCAACGTGGTCAACGACATTCCATTGGAAGAGTACTGTACGTGGAGAGGCTGACAGCTGGGTCCATGGCCACAGCCAAGTTTTTTTGTGATTTGCCAAGTAAGTCACTTTGTCAGGCCTGTTGGGCTGCAAATCTTTCAGGACGAGGAGAGCTTTCATTCGGCTGGCCGAGAAAATGGCCCATCAGTAATGGGAGATGGGCTGTACATTTTTAAAACACATCAAACCGGCAATTAGTTTCAAATATCTTTTTTTCATTTCGAGATTTGAAACTACATTAATTTTTATGCATGGAGAATTTGTTGGATTTTATATTGGTATACATTTATTTTTAAAATCAGTTTGAATGTGAGTCAAAATTTCGGGATTAAAATCAGTTCGGACCGCACCGAAATATGCAAAATTTCGTATAATTTTTTAACCATGGCCACAATATGGGCTGTAATGCTAACAAAAAGAATATGGGCTCCAAAAAAACCTTAATAATTAGCAAATGGGCTGTAAATTATTAGAAATAATGGCAGATGGGTTGTATGTTGTTTTCCACAGATTTGAGGCTTTCCTAAAAAAAGGTTGACGCACAAGCAGTGACTGTTGGATGGCCATCCAATGGCCGTCGTGCTTCTTCAATCTCTGCTCTTCCTGCTCCAGCCACTCAAACAGGCACCGGCGGGACTGCCTGCTCCCTCCTCCCACGGCCGGCTCTGCTGCCGCGCTGGCCTCACTGCCCCACCGTACTCCCATCGCTGGCCTAGCCATCCCTCTACTCACCCACACCTGTTGTTATTCTCCGGCGACGGCAGACGAACCAGTAAACCCTAGTATAGTCGTACTTCCCACCGCGTGGGAAACAACTTCTGAGTCTTCCCTGCCTCCATGTCGTTCCCTTCCTAGGCCTCGCCGTCGTCCACCACCCTGGTGCTCTTGGCGCGGCCTGGTCAACGTGGTCAACGACCGACATGCATCTGAAGTGGACTTTACGGGGAGAGGACGATAGCTGGGTCCACGGCTACACGCAAGGAAATGCCTCCTTATTACGCGCAAAATAATGATTTCTCCACCTGACATCAGGGACCCATCGAAAGGGCCTCTGTATTTCGAGAAAAAAGTTACCGCCGCTGACAGCTCGGACCCACCAGCTATATCTTCGCACACAAGGAAGTGCCTTCTTATTACGCACAAACAAAATGAATACCCCCCTATTAGCTGGGAACCAGTATAGTGGCAGGCTGACTTGTGGGCCTACTAAGTTGACGGGGACGGAGGGCTTTGTCAACTTAGTCAATATGCACGATTCTAGCTCCAGTGACAGTACGATGTCCATCCAACGGCCGTAGTGCTTCTTCAACCTTTGGTCTTCTTGCTCCAGCCGCCCAAACCAGCGTCGGTCGTGCCTCTTGCTCCTGCCTCCCGTGGGCGGCTGCGATGCGGCGGAGGCGTCAGCGCCCCCTACTACTCCCACTGCTAGCCAGGCCATCCCTCTTCTCACCCACACCCCCTGTTATTCTGTGGCGACGACAGCCTCACACCGCAGCGAACCAGTGAACCCTCGTACTCCTCTACGCGTGGGCATCCACTGCCGCGTCTTCCACGGCTCCGCGTCGTCCCCTTCCTAGGCCTCGTCGTCGTCCACCGCCCTGGTGCTCTCGGTGCGGCGTGGTCAACATGGTCAAGGAACGGCTTCCATCGGACGTGGACTGCACGTGGAGAGGCTGACAGCTGGGTCCACGGCCACAGCAATGAAGTGCCTCCTTATTACGTGCAAAATAATTATTCCTCCACTTGACAGCAGGGACCCACCGGACGGGCCACCGTATTTCGCCCCCCTGACTGCTAGGGCCCACCAGCTACATCTTTGCATGCAAGGAAGTGCCTAACAGTCAGGACCCACCTGGTCAAAGCGTACGTAGCGTTGTCATTCTGGTCGCGAACGTGTACGTACATATATACTGGTGGATGTAGAGGCGTGCACGTGTCATAGTAGAGGCGGCCGGGGTGCAAGAAAGAAAATACGTCCACGTATGTGTACATACGGCGGGGTCTCGAACGCCTACTCACGCATACGTATGGCCAGGGCTCGTGTACATGGCTGGGTCGAAATGAAGAAACAATGTCATCGTCGTGTTCATGGGGAGGCAACGGAATGCGTCGTGTTCATGGGGAGGCAACGGAATAGGTCGTGTTCATGGGGTGGCAACGGAATGCGTGGGAGCCAACCGGCTGGGTCGGAATGGAATGTGTGGTCGTGTTCATCGGGAGGGCTTGGACGGAACAGGCGATGGAAACGAGGCCTGGCATACCGCAAAACGGAGGAAACGACCTTGTGTTCGACCGGCCACGTTCGAAACGGGATCCTTTTCATCGGGAGGGGTCTGGTGTACCGCAAAACGAAGGAAACGGACCTCCTACGGTTGAAATGGGGGTCCTGTTGATCGGAAGGGGTGTGGCGTACCGCAAAATGGACGAAACGGACTTGTGTTGGAGCGCTACGGTCGAAACTCGGGTCCTATTCATCGGGCGGGTTGTGGCGTACCGCAAAACAGGACTCCACGGGATACTGTTCATCTCCACCGTTGACCCCCTCCAACCTCCACCGGCGACTGTTCATCCACGGGCTCCTGTTCATCCAGCCTCCACCATGCGCTACTCCACCGGCTACTATTCAACCAGCCCTCTCCACGGGCTCCTATTCAACCACCCCTCAATGGGCTACTGTTCATCCTGCCCTCCACCGTCTACTGTTTATCCAGCCCTCCATGGGGTGGTCCTGTTCATCCAGCCCTCCACGGGGTCCTATTCATCCCCCAACGGGCTTGATAGATCGGGGTCCTGTTCATCCAGAGGCAACACCACGGGGTCCTGTTCATCCACCCCCACCGGGAACTCACAGTTCATCCAGAGGCAGCATCTATCGGCTTCAGTTAGCATCAGTAGCGAACGAATCGCTCGATCGGGTTCAGTTAATAGCCATCGATCAATCGCTCGGTTTCAGTAACGTGTAGCCTACAGTGCAATCGCTCGGGTTCAGTTAGAGCCCAACGCCTCGCTCGAGTTCAGTTAGAGCGAACGCCTGGCACACGCACGCGTACGCATACGAGAGAAGCGCGCATCGCTCGGCCCCCGACCTCCCACTGTAACCGGGAACTCCCCGTAATTTTCCCTCGCTTCTACCATGGTTTTTTCCGTCATGGACGGCCCAAAGAATGTCATGCAGCTGCGTCTCCGGCCCGCCCAGGAAGAAAAGCCCATTTTCTGTCATGATTTTTTGTCATAGAAGTAGGAGCCCACCACATCTATGATGATACCGGGTTTTGTCACAATTATCGTCATAGAAGTGTCATATGTATGACAGAATTTTTTTTCGTTCGGCCCAAAATGTCACGGATGTGTCTTTTTTGTAGTGCTGGTAAGCATTGGGATTTTAGGGTATTTCACCGAGTCGGGCAGGAAGCTTGCGTGGGAACAGGCTCACCGACGATTCATTAGCGCCACTTCGAGCTACTGTTTGGCCAAGAGAACAACCACGCGCGCTGCGCAAGCTTGCACTGTAAGCCGTTTCCAGCAGCAGGGTGACAAGACGTGTGAGAGGAGGACGAAAGGTCACATACACATACGATTAATACCAAAAAACGTTTGTGGTTTAGTTACCTACTATACCCCCGTCCTGGTTCATAAGTATGATTTAACTAATAAAATACGAATGCATGTCGCCATAGATTTTTATAACATGCATTAACATTTTGTTGGTTAAATTTAAGGGAAAAGTATGGCACAGAATATAAAGGGGACTATAGACCAAGACGAAGTTAGTAGCACATGGACACTCTCTATGCAGCGATGCAACTGTCGGCCGGCTTGTAGGCGACCATTTCCTGCGTGTTCAACTGCTCTATGCGTGTCATTGCTTGCGGTTGAGGCGGCCGTGGCGCGCTCTGCTCACGTCCCGCCGCGTTCGCTCTACTCTCGCGTCCCTCCGGGTGCTCTGCCCTCGCCCCTCCACGCGCGCTGCCAGTGTTTGGGGCCGACGCACGATCACGCACATTCGTGTGTGCGGTTGCGCCGGGTGTGGCGCGACAATGCAGTTACCCACTACAAAAATTGCCATGCGGACGCGCCGAGAATCCAGGCCGCCCGACACCCTTTTATTCTTGTGGCCATTTACCTTCATCTCTCGCGTCACACAACACAATAAGCACACCCATGACAACACATACAGAGAGGACATCCAGCGGTTCCAATGGCGCTCCCAGCGGCTGCCGACGACAACGGTGGGCAGGTCACCATGCATCACGTCGTGGACACCCACATGAGGGGGAGGCTCTCTCGGTGGTGTACACGAATTATCTGGTCTCGGTGGAGGGCTCCATCCAAACTATGGAGCTGTTCCTTGCCAATGACAAGTACCAAGTGGTCGGCTTCGACCTCGAGTAGACCATCGCTCGTGTTGGGCACGATCAGAAGGTTACCGTCACCCAGTTGTGCATGCGACATGACGTCCTTGTCTACCACTACCACCTGGCCACAAGGCCTTGCGAGTGTTTCTCCAAGTTTATCAACAGCCCCGACAAGAGTTTTCCTACGATAGACACCACCAACGATCTAAAAGCGCTGATGGTTTCGGGCTTGAAATGCCCAAATCTTTTCAACATTCAGCACCACTACAAGGTCTGCGGCAGCGACAACAACAAACTGATCTCCCTGGTTGACCTCGCCTCGGCCATCATCGACCCCTACTACATGAAGATGAAGAATGAGAGCAAGAAGGACAAGAACGCCTGGCATAGTGTGTGGCATGAGAGAATGGATGAACAACACGTCAAGTACGCGGCCAAGGACACGTCCACAAGCTACAAGATGTACATGCAGATCATTCACATGAGGAAGTGTATTCTTCCTGCCCCAGACGAGGGATCGATACACAGAGCAATGCGGGAGCGTCAGAAGAAGTAGATGACTAGACAATCATTTCTCCCACTTTAGAATACATGCAATTGTTTATTGAGGTGTGTGTGAATGATCTGTATAGCCACTTATGTAATTATATGTTTATTTCAGTTATATATATACATGTTATTCTTCTATAGGCAGAGAAAATCACACGGCTTATTAGCAGCAATCATTTCTGTTATTATTGGTCTTCGCACACATTTCTGATTACAGACATCTTTGCCGTGTATCACACACATCTTGTTCAATTGAACCGTTTCCATTGTGTATCCTAGTCACACATAGTTCTTCCTAGTGATCTGTATGCCGTATATCACACACACCCTCATCTGGCTGCTCGTTCTGTTGTTCTGCATCAACGCAAACAATTCTTCTGGATTAACTGTTTGCCATTCATCGCACACGCAAATCTAATATGAACTGTGTTTGATGTCGCCACCATCGCAAATGTTGTGCACCTTTTTTGACGGTTTTTTACACCACAATTTGTGATTATTGCATCGCACACAGTTTCGTCGAAGGGTCTCTGATTCGACTGTCGCGTTTGGACCATCCCGCAATAGTGATCGTCGAGGACCAGGCCAGATGGGACCAGTGGCGAAGGCTCGCTGGAGGAACCCTAGCGCTGTAGGCAGGGGATCAAGGTACAGGTAATGGGGAGAGGAGATGCAAGCGGGCAGGGTGATGAACGCTTGCGTGTTTGTTTTTACTTGAGGGTCAGGTGTGATGCGGGTGCGAGCAGTGGCATTTTGTGTGTAATATAGGCAGACAACAGAGTCATTTTAGTATTCCCCTTCCCTTCAATTTTTAGTGAGATTCTACCCGAAGCACCCCCCTCCAAAGCGAAATAAGTTAAGCCCAAGCCCATAACTCAAAGGTGACTTCTTTACATCTTTTATGGCTTATTTTGACAATAAGCTCTAAAAAGGCGGAATAGAGCTGGCCCTTAACCTGCAATTCAATTGTGCGTGCAATAATGAATCACTCATGCCTTCTATAGTGTACATTTAGGCATCATACATGGCATAACCTAATACATGGGCATTTCATTATGGAATCTGAAATATGCAATGTTTATGTTAGTTCATACGTTACACGTGATGTTTAAATGCCCCTTAAATCTGGTCAGTCAAGTGATGGTCTTTAATCCTCCTTCTATGCTTTTCTTGATATGTAATTCAGTGTTGTGCAAGATTTGCTCACACATCTATTCAATTGCTTGCTTGTATCAGACAGCCATACAAGGGCTGTTTTCTTTGATTACTTGTTGTTCTTGATCTAACAGAGCTTGTCAACGATTTAAACACTAAGGGCTGCTGTAGTGGGGGCTTGTATAACTCATAGGTGACATAAAGGTTTGGCTGTACACTAAAGTAGGCTCTCCAAGAGTACCCGGAGATCCAGTTCGAAGGTATGCCTAGTTTTTACATAGTGCACACATAGTAAATTCTCATTTCATTGTGTGCAAGAGATGTGGCAAGGTTCATTATGTCGTGTTGTTTTGTTATAAACTCATCCTTTTGTGTTTTTCATAGACTAGAAAGTATGCATATTATCTACCAAAGAGACCAGTAACTAGTTTGTGTCACCTTGCAGAGGGGGTGTAATGAAGATAAGATTGAGGATGTCCAAGTACAAGATGGTAGGAAGGAGCCTTGCAAGAGAAGGAGGGGGAGCAATGAGCCTATTCAACTAGTTATGGTAAGTCATTGTATTACAATCACCAGGACATCCTATTTGTCTGACATTGTGCTTGCGTAGCGTTCTTCACTTGTAACCTAGTCATTGGGCCATTGATTAAAAAAACCCTCCGCTCACTACTATATGAGGTTCTAATTTTTTGTAAATCAGATGTATGTAAACACATTTTAATGTGTCTGTTCACTCATTAGGGATGTAGTCTACTTTTAAATATCTAAAACATCTTATATTAGTGAATAGTGTGAAACTGCTTCCTGCCATGGTAGAGTTGTCGATGTCATAAATGTCATAACCAAATGCATATTCACATCATTAGCCACCCTATCATTACTATGATATTGATTACTGCTACCTCGTGTGCTTGCGTTGGTTTTTTCCTTGAAGAGGAAAGGGTGATGCACCAAAGTAGAGTAAGTATTTCCCTCGGCTTTTGAGAACCAAGGTATCAATCCAGTAGGAGACAATGCGCAAGCCACCGAATACCTGCACAAAAAAACATCAACTTGCACCCAATGCTACAAAGGGGTTGTCAATCCCTTCACGGTTATTTGCAAAGTGAGATCTGATAGAGATGGATAAATGGTAAAGTAATATTTTTGGTATTTTTGGTGTATGTAACGAAAAATAAAAGATTGCAAAGAAATTAAATAGGGAACTAACATTGTAGATCGGAAACTTATATGATGGAAAATAGACCCGGGGGCCATAGGTTTCACTAGAGGCTTCTCTCAAGATAGAAATTATTATGGTGGGTGAACAAATTACTACCGAGCAATTGATAGAAAAGCGCAAAGTTACGACGATATCTAAGGCAATGATCATGAATATAGGCATCACGTCTATATCAAGTAGACCGACTCCTGCCTGCATCTACTACAATTACTCCACACATCGACTAACTCCTTCCTGCATCTAGAGTATTAAGTTCATAAGAATAGAGTAACGCATTAAGTAAGATGACATGATGTAGCGGGATTAACTCAAGCATTATGAGTAAAACCCCATCTTGTTATCCTCGATGGAAACAATACAATATGTGTTGGTTCCCCTTCTTTCACTAGGATCGAGCACCGTAAGATTGAACCCAAAGCTAAGCACTTCTCCTAATGCAAGAAAAACCAATCTAGTCGGCCCAACCAAATCGATAGTTCGAAGAGACTTGCAAAGTTATCAAATCATGCATATAAGAATTCAGAGGAGATTCAAATAATATTCATAGATAAGCTGATCATAAATCCACAATTCATCGGATCTCGGCAAACACACCGCAAAAGAGTATTACATCGAATAGATCTCCAAGAACATCGAAGAGAACATGGTATTGAGAATCAAAGAGAGAGAAGAAGCCATCAAGATACTAGCCATGGACCTATAGGTCTGGGGTAAACTACTCATGCTTCATCAGAGAGGCAATGGTGTTGATGTAGAAGCCCTCTGTGATCGAATCCCCGTCCGGCAGGACGCCGGAAAAGGCCCCTAGATGGGATCTCACGGGTACAGAAGGTTGCGGCAGTGGAAAAGTGGTTCTGTGGCTCCCCTGGAAGGTTTTGGGATATTTTAGAATATATAGGCGGAAGGAATAGGTCGGTGGAGTCACGAGGGGCCCACAAGGGTGGGGGCGCGCCTCCCAACCTTGTGGCTGCCTCGTGGCTTTCCTGACGTGCAGTCCAAGCTCTCTAGATGTCTTCTGGTCCAAGAAAAATCATCGCGAAAGTTTCATTCTGTTTGTACTCCGTTTAGTATTCCTTTTCTGCGAAACTCTAAAACAAGGACAAAACAAGAGCTGTGGCATTGGGCTCTAGGTTAATAGTTAGTCCCAAAAATCATATAAAATAAGATATTAGCGCATATAAAACATCCAAAACAGATAATATAATAACATGGAACAATCAAAAATTATAGATATGTTGGAGACGTATCAATTACATACGAGTTGAGATACTTCATGGGGGGCAAACAATATTACATTACTTGTTCCTTTATATAGTAAATGTATCTAGGCCATTGATGTTACTGAGGCGTGCATGTATGGATGCTGCCAACTCAATAGTTCAATTGCTTGTTTGTTTCAGGCATAGTTAAATTGCTCTTTTCAATTTCTTTATTTGTCCTTAATTAATGAGATGCCCAAACAATGATGTCTGATGTTGGGTACTTGTATAACTATTAGTTGACATAATTAAAGGCCTTACCATTTAATTACTCTGGTGAAGTGTGGATGATGCTTTGAAGTTTATTAACCAACTATTACTGCATGAGGCTCACAATCTAGTTTATACTAGGCTAATGATTGCATAGTTTTGCTTGTTGTAGTAGGTTTGTATGAATCCCTCTGCTGTTCATTATGCTCCCTGAGACTTTAATTGAGCTACATAATGGCCATCCGCTTGCTTACTTATACACAAGATATTAAAGAACTTTGCAAACTAGGCTTTTAACGGGCCGAAAGTCGCTCGGGCTGAAATTGTGCCCTGTGGAACGTGGGCCGCTAATGGACCCAAAATTAGGTAGCTCCGTCAAAGGCTCAACTGTTGTGCGGGCCGTTAACAGGCTGAAAGACAAAATGGGCTAGGAATTGGCCCATTTACCGAATGGGCTAAGGAAAGGCCAAAAGTCACAATGGGCCAGAAGTTGGCCCAACTACAGAATGGGCCGAGAAAAGGCCAAAAGATGTACCAGGCCGTTAACGGGCTGGAATTGATGATGGGCTACTAACAGGCCGAAAGAAGGTCATGCCGTAATTGGTCCCAAATATGTAGCGAGCCGTTAATGGGGTGGAACTGATGATGGGCTGGAAATTGTCAAATCTAGAATGGGCCATTGATGGGCCGATTCTGTGCAACTTGTATGGGCCATGCTTGTGAATGGGCCTGACTCAAGTAGGCTGCTAATGGGCCAGCCCGCTTATTTTGACAGGCCCGGCCTTTTAACCTAAATGGGCCACTGTTGGGCCGAGCCACATGTCGACATACCATAGGCTCGTCCCGTCCACTCGCTTGATGACACATGTCCAAACACGGAGCTAACACGTGGATACCTAGGCGAATCAGAAGTTTACACGTGGAAAATCCCCATTGGTCCGGGCGGTTAACGGGTTATCACATCCAAACCGGAACCCGATAGCTTAACGATGACCCGTTACGGCGGATACCACGTGTCGGTTACCCTTGACGAAAGCACTTCCATGATGCATCATTTATCGTCATTAAAGTGGACACTTCTGTGATGATAATTTTGGTACTGTCATGGAACACTTCTAGGAGAGCACAGGTATGACTATCTTGATTATATCATAAAATCATCATGGATGTACATACATGACAGAAAACGTGAGCTACTATGACAAAGACGTATCATCCCGGAAATTGTTTTTTTCTTTGTAGTGCATGAGCTCCCTAGATTCAGACATGATGGCAAGAAACCAATCTAACAAACGAGCAACCAAAAAGCAAACGAAAAGACAAATGGAAAAAGGGCGAATAAAAAGGCAAATCTTTTTGCGTTTTTCTAAAAACATTTTTGAAGTGGGGGAGAGGAAAACGAGAGGCAAATGGCAAATAATGAAATGCAAGAGATGAGAGTTTATGGTGGGTACTTGGTAGGCTTGATGTAGATCTCCCCAGCAACGGCGCCAAAAATTCTACCTGCTACTTCTTGAGCTTGCATTGGTTTTTCCCTTGAAGAGGAAAGGGTGATGCAGCAAAGTAGAGATAAGTATTTCCCTCAGTTAAGAATCAAGGTATCAATCCAGTAGGAGATACACGCAAGTCTCCAATCTATGCACCTACAAAAACAATCAAACACTTGCACCCAACACGATAAAAGGGTTGTCAATACCTTCACGGTCACTTTCAAGGAAGAGATCTGATAGACATAGATATAAAACATTACTAAAACGTGAAATGAAATATAAGTAAATATATTGCAGCAAGGTACACTAGTATACGTCGGTGCTATACGCACGGTTTTTAACCCCTTTCCGTGACGGTGTTTGGAACCATCGCCAAGTGAGTGTGGGCAATAGGGGGTCCTTCCCACACGACCCAGAAATCGTCGGGGATATGCCCTCCTGGCACACATGCATGGAAAAATGAGGTCGTGTGCGTCCATCGAGCGCTCAAATACGGTTATACGTACAGTAGTGCTAAAAATACAATTATAAAGGCGAAATCATTTCCGGTCGCAACTACATCCCACGCAGTCAGTCCCCGCTAAACGTTTCCAATCGTATGTACATCCTACACAGTCTCTCCAAGCAAAACGTTTCTGTTTGCAGGTACATCACACACAATTTTTCCCGTTAAATCATTTGAGATAGCATTGCCATTGCACATGATATGAACAATTTTATCGTTTGCGTTATTGAATGCATCACACACGATGCGTAGAAGAAACTGTGTGGAAAAGGCTGTCCGTCACACATAGTTTTTATGTGGTAAACGTTTGCGCAAGGTGGCCTAACGCAAACTATTTTCAAGAGGATGTCGTGTCTGCAGTGGAGATTGATTGCACATGTAGTGGATCCTAGAAACGTGTCTGATCTCCACGTCTATCGCAGATGTTTCGCTTTCACAAACCGTGTGCAGTGTTATCCCTAATTAATCCCTAATTTAAAAATCACATGCTTTGAATTTAAATGTAGTCAATCACTTATTTCATATCCAACCATGTTTATTACAAATATAGGTTCAACCACGAATGCATAATTCGATACACAGGTACATATACTGAAGAACTACAGAAGCACCAAGTAAAGAATGATGACCAATAGTTGAACTAAAGACTGTAAGAGAGAGGCGAAAGACATTCTGGTTGCTGGAGAAGGTGAAGCGGAGTGCCCATATTGTGTCGTCCTTCATGCGTAATGCGCACACGACTCTAGGCCATCCCCTTGTGATGGCTGCCCGTCCATCCTTCACTGTCTTCATTACGACTTCTCGATGCTCATTGTAGTCTGGATGAAATACTTTAACCTTCATTGTGTGTCCACCAATCATGTACTTTGCGAGTTAATCTTGAGTGAAGTACATAAGAACCACTGCGAACGAAAAAGATTCAGACATTGTTGTCTGACAAATCATTATGGGCAGTAAAAAGAGAAGGCTACAGGGTTTGTAGTTACCATCCTACAGCTCACTGTTGTGTTGGATAGACCATAAACAAATAATTTGCTTGCCACCATTCGTATGTTTTTGCTAATAACCCTTATTAGTTTCCTCACTTGATGCTTGTTAATGAATATCTCATTGACCCATATGCAAAAAGGGTCGATGCATGGATCCTTGCCAAGGGCATATGCACCTGCAAGCAACAAGTCAATATTAGAAGCTAACAAGTGTCCAAGCCTGGATCTATATGCACTACATTATGGAATGACGGGGGGAGTACATGCTGAGGGATGAAGCTAACTTCGGTGAAAAATCATGGTCTCTCCCATTGTTGTTCTACATAAGTAGTGGAAAGGCATGATAAGTACAACAACCTTAACATCAAACAAGTATAGAAAAGGTAAACAACATCATCTCCAAATGATAGCTTGAATGTGTTGGATTTAGCATGTTGTTAAAGCATATATAAAATGGAAGGCAATGTTACCGACAATAGGCTTAACAATCATCAAATATTGCAATTCAAACTGGTATTGCTGAAAATGAATAGAACGTAGGTAATGCTTAAACATCACACTGGATAAATTTGCAAAACTGAAATAAAGGGCATGTGTTAACTACACCAGGCATAACTGGAACCAAATATAGCCGTTCAAACTGGTATTGATGCAGTCGAGCGGCACAGCTCGGACTTGCACATAATGAACAAGACATTGTGAATGACTGAAATAAACAAGGCATAAATGATTACTATAACAACCAAATATAGCCATTGAAAAATGGACAGAGTCTCACTGCAACCAACCTCACAAGCAAATACAGATAAACATGGCATATGCTTGAAAACTGGACAAATGCTCACTGCAACCAACCTAACAAGCAGATACAGATAAACAAGGCATCTGCTTGAAAACTGGACAAATGCTAAAAAAGCAACCTAACAACCTAATACGGATAAACAAGGCATCTGCTTGATAACTAGACAAATGCTCACTGCAACCAAACTAAGAACCAAATACATATAAACAAGGCATCTGCTCGATAACTAGAAAAATGCTCACTTCACCCAACCTAACAACCAAATATAGATAAACAAGGCATCTACTCACTATAAACAACCAAATATAGCCATTCATGAAACTGAAGTGGATAATTCGTACTTAAACATCACATAGCCCTATTAAACAATACATTTTTGCATAACTTAAATAATTAAACACGGCACAGTTAAAGAACCGCAAGGAAAATGCTACTACAACAAAGGGTATGGATTGGCAAGCTAGGAAAGGTAAGATTTGCTGATAGGATGTTGCCTTACATTTCATGGATAGGATCTTCAAGTTGGAAGAGCACAGACCGATGGTGTGTTGTCTGATGTCACAGATGGGCTGTTTCACCTTGGAAGAACCTTCTTGGGTGCCCTCCTTGTGGTCATGGCCATGGTCGATGAGATCTGACTTGGCAATTGAGGATCCAAAGCCGTTGCCGTAGAACATGTCCTTCAACAATGAAAAAATGGGCTCGATAGCGTATAAGGATCGCAAATCCTTGACTGCTTGGCGGAGGAGATCAGCGGCAGGGCCATCGAAGAGATCGACAGCGGTTGAACCAGAGGGGATGGCGATGGACCACTTAACCTGTGACATGGCCCGCGTGAAGCCATCACTATCGACGAGCTTGATGTCGTAGCCAGCTTTCCTGAGATATAGTAATATGCTAGCCGTTGACATGAAACCTTCGGCATGGCAACATAGTCAACGTCTTTGCCGGCTTCCGCGGTGACGTGTTGCTCCGGGATCGACAGGTCGGGGCGAATGGCGGCCACCTCACCAACGTCCGCCGGAGAGGCCATGATAAACATCTTCTTGTCCGAACTCTCGTCGGGCTCCCCGGGATACGTGGTTGAGCTTAGGCTGTGACATTCTGGAGCAGGGGATGTGGATCTGGTGGGGAGGGACAACGCATGCCTCATCTAAAAACTCAGGGGAATGGGGCAATGGTATGGGAATCGCTGGCTAACCCGAACTTCTTTATCTAAGCTAGGAGGAACAGGAAGACCGATAGGGGTTGGCCACGGTGCTGGCACCGGCCACGACCTAGGGTTTGAGGGGGGAGGGGGCTGGGTGGGGGCACAGTGGAGGGGGTGCTTGAGGATATGCCACTGCTACTGAATTTTTTAGTAATGGTGGTGGACGAGGGAGGGCGATGGTTCAAATGTCTCGGCTACTACAATTTTACTACAAGGTCGGTGCTGGAGGAATGTGGGTGATGGTTGAAGTATGGAGGCTACAAAAATTTGGGTAAAGGAATTGATGCAGGGCAGGACTGCCCAAGATCGCGCACGGTCCAATAAGAATATGCATGTATGATAATAAGGAAAAGTGGCGGGACCGCCGATTTTTGCAATGCTCAAGGCAGGTAGTTTGTTTTTATATTTCTAGCTAGCTGGTCCATCGCACACGGTTCATCCTAATTTCTAAATAAACATAGCCGCCTTTAGCTTGCGCAGGTGGTTTATTTTACAGCACACTTGCATCACACACAGTTAAGCCAGTACCTCCACCCTTTTCTCGCACTTGCGCAGTCGTGGTGATTTTACAGCACACTTGCATCACACATGGTTGAGCCAGTATCTCCACCTTCGCTCGCGCTTGCGCAGTCTTCGTGATTCACAGTGCACTTGCATCACACACGGTTAAGATATTATACCCGTGTCCATTGAGCGTCATTAGAGTCTTTGCAGCAAAAAACCGTTAGAGAGGGTCAGAAGACAGCCACACCAGCATGTGGCCCAAATATATATGAGTGAAAAGGGTGGTCTGTGCTGTTCAAAATTGCAATGCACAACTTTGACCGTGTGGGCCCACGGTTGGGCGCGTTGTCGAAGATCAACGAGACGGGCCAGAAGTCAAGAACCACCTGGAAGTGGCCAAATATATGTAGCAATATTGTGTGTGATGTTTAAAACTTTAAATACACAATGCATAACTTTGGTGGCACCTTCCTCGCAAACCCGAAAGCACCCTTGGATATATCTATAATGATATAATGTTGTAGCTAGCTAGGATGCTTGGCCCACCACCTCCCACTTTGTGTCACCGGGGCAGATGCACGTAATGATACTTTGGTCATACATGCATGTCTCCATGACCTACCATAAGACGGACCAATGAATCTATCGTTTGGTCAAACGACAACTGTTGTTGTTGATAAACCGCTTG
Source organism: Triticum aestivum (assembly GCF_018294505.1). Lineage (NCBI taxonomy): Eukaryota > Viridiplantae > Streptophyta > Magnoliopsida > Poales > Poaceae > Triticum > Triticum aestivum. The sequence goes on from NC_057797.1 coordinate 307,179,268, forward strand.
GGCCAATAAATTGAACCATCATAAAAATTGCATGAGAGGGACCACAAAACCAGCACCTCTAGCATGCGGCCCAAAATGATGTACGTTGGGAAGGGGTGATGTATGTTTTCAATATAAAATAATGTACAATTTAGATGTGGTGCCTTCCTCTCGATACAGACAACAAGCATGATGGCTAGGTAGTTAAGGAAGATATACACAGGGTACGATGTAGGTCAAACCTAGCAATCCGAGCATGTGGGAGGGAATCCTGACAACACATAAGCTCGAGCTTTGGTTGAGTGACAAGTGACGGTGACTGGCCCTAAAACAAACCAGGAGGAATCCATTCATGGCCAACACATACCCCTCGTTATCAGTCAAAGGGATGATATATATATATATATACACTCGGAGAGCCGACAAATATGCGTGTTGTCACAAAAAATCATGCAAGGGACACGTGGTCGATCAGAAGACCCCGTATACACTGCATGTGGCCCAAAAATATGTATGGGTATGATGGTGTGTGATGTGTTTCAATCCTGAATGCACAACTTCGATGGGCCACCAACTACACTACAAACCGAACACTATACCCGACTCCAAGCCTGGTTCAATAGGTACGATGTCTATTTCCCAACTTCGAGGCGAGTGGGAGGGGCATCGTCGCACGCATGCGCTCAAACTTTATTTGGTATAGCATGGCACACATCTATACCCCTATATAGTGTGTGAATAACTTTGAAAGTTGGTCATTGGATGACGCCAATCCAACGGTACAGAGATGGCAAATCCAAGCACTATTGGCCATTGGATATCATCTAAATTCCACCAGGTTCTACCACATGTACAATCTAGAAGACTCCATGGTTGAACTTAATCATAACGCACAAACCTCAAAACACAAGCACTTCTCCTTCGTTCTAGAATCTTCCATATCTTAATTGCCCAAACTTTTTTTTCTAAATGAATTGTCACTTTTTGCTTTTTACTTTATGCTTTACAATGCACAATTCCATGAATCTTATAAAAAAATTATAAAACTAATTGATTTTGAATGAGATGAACTATAAGAATTAAACGAACATCTACATCATGCATATATGACTCAAAGCTTAAATGCTATAGTGTGGTATTTATTCATAATTTGGTTACCAAATGTCATGCGTGCAATGCATGTGTACCTTACAAGTATCAATAGGAAACCATCATGGTCAAATCCTTCTCATTGTTGGGTCAAAGGGATAGATTGTGTGGGCACCCCTCATTGTCGGTAATACCTCGGGGAGCCCACATATATGTGCAGCGTCTATAAGCCGCACAAGGGAGACATGCCCGATAAGAACACCCTGCCCCCTATACCTTGAATGCGACCTGAAAAGGATTATATAATCACCATGACAGGTCAAGTCAATCATTCTTTAATTTTTTAGAGCAAAAAATAACCAATAAAAACATAGTCTACAAATTAGCAAAACAAGGATCTCAATGTTTATATAATTGCCATGATAGGTCGCTATAGAGATATTTATCTCTATAGTGACTGTGTCATGGCATTTAAATGAAGCTTGAGATATGCAACTTCCTGTCGGGTCACCCATCCTTGGACTACTCCAGCCCAAGAACGCTTAACTTCTACGTTCTATTCGACTAGGCTAGCAGATGGGAAGCCACCCCTTGGTGGTAGGAATTGCCTCCTTGACATTAAGGCATTTCACGCTGGTCACCCTATGGACTGGGGTCTACTCCCTCCTATCACACACATTTGTCCTTTTAGAAACTGTGTGCGATATTGACATGGTCGGTGTGTCGCCGCTAGCCTTCAATGAGCACTAACACTAGTAGTAGGAAAACGATGGGAGAAGAAGCGGGAAAACAATGGGAGAAGAGGCAGGAAACGGTAGCCTATTTAGAAAATGTAGTAGAGAAGGAAGCGTGAGCTAGCACGACGCATGCGCACGGTGCTTACCCATGTAGTGCATGTGCTATAGAAAGGGCTGAGGGTTGTTGTTTGATTTGGGAGCATCCAATGATGCACACGTACAATCCATGGGGTTTGGGTTCTGGCCAATCAGAACGCACGACTCAAATCGCGCACGCAGCAGGGGGAAGGGGGGCATAGGCCATGGTTTGGTAGGCATGCAGCTTTCGTGAGTGAACCGTGTGCCATTTGAAAACATATCTTGAGAAGAATCTCAGTTTTTAAATCCCCGTAAATCCAAAACTCACCTGAAAATCGTGAAACCTGGCATGGTGTCACGACATGGCACATATACGTCGAGGAATTTTTTCGTCCATTTTGGCAGAAGTTTTATTACAACCCTCTTACAAACCAGAGCTTCTCTCAAAGAAGCCTCGTGGTTCCGATAGGGAAACATCTCCCCCTTGTGGGCGAAACGTAATCACTGCGTGTTTTCGCCTTGTATTTTCTTCTACGGGAAACATGGAACGACATGATATCCATGATGAAATTTAAACTTATTCAGGGTTCGTTTGGCCTTTTTATACACTAATTGAGTTTCCTAGGCATTTAATGTCCATAATTCAAATCTGAACTTCAAATACATGCTCCCGTTCACCAAAATGGCTAGAAAATTTATACATGTGTCCTTGGGTGCATGTTTAGGTCACATGCCAGGAATGGAAACGAATTACAACCGTACAGGTGTCCTAGCTCATCCTCAAATATTTGGAATCTCATTTTTTAAATCCCCGGAAATCCTGAACTCACCAGAAAGTCATCAAAGGTGGCATGGTGTCATGTTATGGCACACATATGTCGTGGTAAAAACATTTTCCAATTTGGGCCAATCTTTATTACGAACCTATTAAAAGCCAGAGCTTCTCTCAAAGAAGCCTCGTGGTTCCGATAGGGAAACATGTTCCCCTTGTGGACGAAACGTAATCACTGCCTCTTTTCGCCTTGTATTTTCTTCTACGGGCAACATGGAACGACAGGATAACCATGCTGAAATTTAAACTTATTTAGGGTTCATTTGGCCTTTTTATACACTAATTGAGTTACCTAGGCATTTCATGTCCATAATTCAAATCTAAACTATAAATACATGCTCCAGTTCACCAAATTGGCTAGAAAAATTATACATGTGTCCTTGGGTGCATGTTTAGGTCCCATGCCAGGAATGGGAACGAATTACAACCGTACCAGCGTCCTCGCTCGTCCTCAAACATTTGGAATCTCTGTTTTTGAATCCATGTAAATCCAAAACTCACGAGAAATTCATCAAAGGTGGTATGGTGTCACGTCATGGCACATATATGTCATGGTAAAAACATTATCCAATTCGGGCCTAGCTTTATTACAAACCTCTTACAAACCAGAGCTTCTCCCAAAGAAGCCTCGTGGTTCCGATAGGGAAATGTGTTCCCCTTGTGGGCCAACCGATAATCGCTCCCTCTTCTAGCCTCGTATTTTCTTCTAGACGCAACACAGAACAATGGGAGATTCACGCTGAAATTTGAAATTATTCAGGGTTTGTTTTACCTTTTTATTCATTAATTAAGTTTTCTAGGCATTTAATGTCAATAGTTCAAATCCAAACTACAAATAGATGCTCCAGTGCACCAAAATGGCTAGAAAAAATGTACATGTGTCCTTGGGGTGCATGTTTAGGTCCCATGGAACGAATGGGAATGAATTCAACCGTCTCGCCGTCCTGGCTTGGCCACAAACATTGCAAATCTCAGTTTTTAAATCTCTGTAAATCCAAAACTCACCAGGAAATCATGAAACTTGGCATGGTGTCACCACAAGGTACAAATAATTGTCCAATCTGGGCGAAGGTATATTACAAGCCTCTTACAAACTGGATCCTATTGCAACCCTCATGGTCCTAGTAGGGAAACATGCCCCTGTTGTGGGAAAAACGATAATCGCTGCCTCTTCTCGCCTTGAACTTTGTTTTCTACAGGCAACATAGAATAACATGAGTGTCATGCTGAAATTTGAAACTGTTCAGGGTTCGTTTGGCCATTGTATATATTAATTAAGTTTTCTACTCATTTAATGTAGTGCATAATTCAAATTTGAACTACAAAGCACATGCTCTAGTGAAGCAAAATGGGTGGGAAATCGTACATGTGTCATTAGGTGCATGTTTAGGTCTGATTTAAGGAATGGGAATGAATTACAAACTTGTTGTCGTCCTGAAACATTAAGAATCTCGGTTTTTAAATCCCACTAAATCAAAAACTCACCCAAAAAACATGAAACTTGGCATGGTCTCATGACATGGCACATATATGTCTTGGTAAAAAAATAGTCCTATTTGAGACAAGGCGCACACATTAATTGCCAACGAAGCCCTTTTTGAAACAAATATCTGACACATTAATATCGCAAATTGTTGTATTATATGAAACGCGTCAAAATTTAACCATACTTTGTGGCGTGTGTGCAGCTGTTTGTTTAGACGGGACTAGTGCGAGAAGTCTGCCGTGCAGGCTCGATGGGATGTGTGCGAGCAGTCTGCCGCATAGGCTCGACGGGGCACGTGCATCTTGTACACCTCGCAGGCTCGATGGGACACGTGTGAGCAGTAAGGCTGCCCATGCACATCAGGAAGCGAACTCTTTTGACCTCCATGCACCAGCCGCCACCCACCTCACTCACAATCATAGAGGCAAAGGTGTCACATCTTTCGATGAGATGATGGATATCGCTTTGGTGGAAGTCGACTTTGATGATCCGACTACGAACATGCGAGGACGTCATGCCTTGGTAATAGCTAAACCAACTCCGAGAGGTTATTGACCATGCCGGAGCACGATCAACCTGACCACGAAGGTCTATTTCCTACAAGATAATGAAGAACAAGCAAGAAAATAAGATTGCAATTAGGATATTGTGAATATAAGATGAAAGCTTTATTGATCAAGGTGGGGTTCTGTGACGCCTTTGTCTGGTCGTTGAACACAAACGAAGTATGCGAAGTTGCAGCGATTGCGAAATTTTAATGTAAACAAAACCCAAAGTGTAAACGATGCCATAAGGGCTGCATATATGGAGGAGAGGGGGGGGATTTCGTGGCCCTTGCAGGAGGGGTCCGAAATCAACCCTAACTCTTGTTTCCCCACACATACGGATTCTAAAAACAACATATAATCAAGTATTTCAAAATTACATGTGCCTGGCCAAAAAATAAGGTGACACAGCACCTAGGAAAGCCTCTGTAGGAAATTTATGAAGTGGGATCTTGTATATTTTGTCCAAGGCTTCATGCACTCATTATAGTGTCTTCAAAGTCATGGAATCATCACTTGTAACTCCATTCTTGTTCCACTTGCGCATGCCATCATCTCCATGATTGGTCTTGCTCCAGTGTTCATCCCTCTTATCCATGCCAGGCCCTTCATTTTTAAGAAAAACAAATGTACCGAACTTAGGCAGCATCTTATTCTCATGAACATTAGAATCATTACCAAGAAACAAAAGTACCTGATAATTCAATTGGCCTACGCGAGCTCTAGTAATTGGTCCAATATGTATAGCAGCAGGGGTTGTGGGTGTAACAATGGTATTGATGTCCTCATCACACAACTTCTCCATTAATGGGTTAATTAAAGCACATGGACGGAGGGTGTTTGCTTGTGATCCCATGGCAGCATTTGCTTTGTTCGTGTTTTCAACTCGTATTCCGACCTAATTTAAATTGTCACATAGGCCAACGGATAATACGACGACTAATAAAATGGCAACAGATAATATGAGGACAACTTTACAATGGCACAGATAATAATTGTATTACATATTCCGGATAATTTAAAATGCCACATGTGGCAAAGCCCGGAAGACACGGGGGCAAGAGAAGAGGGAAATCACAGACAACGATCTGGGTCGCTATTGTCTCTAGTCATCGATGGATCGCAGGGCGACGATATCCTCTAGCTTCTTCAATTCCTCACGACATTGCTTGAAAGCAGCCACAGATTCCTCCACCTCCTGCTCGCGCTCGATCCGGAGCTTCCTCAAGTCACCCATCAGTTCCACGACGAATGCTGTCAGCGTCATCCAAGAGGCACTGCTCTGCTCATGCAGCATCTTCCAGTCAGCGGCCTCCTCCTCCTTCTCGGCGAGCGCCTTGAGGAGCTTCGCATTGTCACCCATGAGTTGCTCGACGAGGCCGATCGCCTTGTCAACCGAGGCATCGCTGATCTCGAGTAGCTTCATCAGGCCGTCGACCACCTCCTGCTGCTTAATGACGCCAGCGAGAATGTCACCGTTGCCGGCCAAGGACTCTAGGAACGCTAGCTCGTTGCAATGGCCAACGCAGCGAGTGCACTTGTGAGAGCTCGTTCGAGGGCTCCGCTGCGCGCTGGGACATATCTGTTGCGGCTGCCACTTCGTGGCAGGACCTGTCTAGTGCTTCTGCGGCCTTGGTCTTTGCTGCCCGGTTATATGTCCACCCGAAACTCCTCCTACTGGTCATGGTAGAATGACTTGACAGGAAAGATCAGTTTTGTGGGTGATGAGGAGAGGAACTGTGAAGTAATTTTTGAGTGACTAGTTTTTATAGCCCGGTGCTAAGTGTGAACACATATTAGTTTAATAGGTGTGAACAGATTTGCAATTACTAATAGCGTTGTAATCTGCAATGTGACGAGAAACAAGGTCAAAATTTATTGATGGCAGAAGGCTGACCACGTGGTTGCTCGTTGTTGAGGGGGCCACGGCGCGCTGTGCCCGCGTCCGTCCACGCGTTTTTCTTGCCATTGAGGCGGCCGCAGCGCGCTCCGCTTTGGCATCCCTGCGTGCACTATGCTCTTAGTTGAGGCAAATTTACATTGGCAATAGTTAATAGTGGTGTTACATATTCAGGATAATTTAAAATGCCACATGCGACAAGGACCAGAACACTCACGACCTACATATGAAAGAATTATAATAAAATATAGGCTAAAAGGCTTAGCTGGCGGCCTTCTGACGATGGTCTTCTCAGACTCCATGATCATCATAGCACCCTTGCGGCCTTTCACTCCAAGTGTCCCGACCCGCCTCCGCCTACGGACCTGCAGTCGCTGGGAGGATCTTGGGGTTGCTGGGCCTCTTCCAGAAGAGCTTGACAGCGTGCAATCATGCTCATGATATCTCCGCGGAACTGCTCCATTTGCATATCTCTAGCCTGGTAGCCAATTTCGTCCATCATTTGCATCCACAAGATATCACGTTGGCGATGTTCTACTTCCTTGGGGATGTCAACTCTGCCAAGGATGCGCTCGAGCCTGGCCACCGCATCATCGGGATCAAGGTTGACACGGCCGCCGCAGGCAATGATGGAGCCGCAGGCTGCCTATGTCTTGACTGAACCATGGAGGTCATCTGCCCATTCCTTGCGGTCCATCAGGCTCTAGATGAGCACTAGTGACGGCGGATCTTCAGGTGGGTCGTCGATAATGCCGCCGAGCAGCTCTGGATCTTTTGCATGGTGGATGGCAAACTGCTCACCACACCTCCTCTGCAATATGTTGATTTTGTGCCCAAGGACTGTCACGCCGATATCGCTGCCGATGGGCCATGGTGCCTGCACCGGCTGATGAAGCTCTTGCTCCCCGACCTCCTCCGGCTCATTCTCATCGCCGAAGATGTAACGCAGGTAGGCGTCGACGTCGAAGCTTTGGTCGTTGCCTAGCATGCCTGGAATAACTAATTGTAGATGCGTGAGGACTAGATCTGCGTATAGTGTCGCGACGGTGCGTTGCCGCCTGGATTATATGCAGCAAGCCATTAGCTGGTGGCGGGAAACCGATGAGGGAAGAGGCGTGGATTTTACAATTCACCCATGTGGAGCGCGGCAAGCATTCGCTGGACCATGGGAAAACTAAGTGGAGCACACACACAAACCGAATACCTTATCCTGTGTCGTGTGTTATTTATCACACAAGTGTTAACATAAGGAAACATATGTGTAACTTACTAATCATCGCACATGAGTACTCGCGGACACATCATGTGCGATACTCCTAGCCACCGCAAGCAACTAGTTTGCATTTTTCAAAGTTTTTTGTACACACAGAATCACACACGAACTAAAAGTATTAATCGTCTATGTTGTAATTTATCATCGCAAACAGTTCATCCGAGTCGCCTGTTTGCCACGTATCACACACATCTTGTTAAGTTGAATCGTTACTGTTGGGTTCCCAAATCGAAAATAGTTCGTCCGAGTGAACTGTATGTCGTATATCACACACACACCTTGATCTGCCTAACTATTTCTGTGGCACTCCCTAATAACAAACAGTTCATTGGAGCGAACTGTATTCCGTATATCGCACACAGATTGATATGGCTGCCCGTTTCTGTTGTTCTGCCTCATCGCAAACAGTTCGAATGGATTAACCGTGTGCCCTGCATCACACACGCAACTAAAATCTGAACTGTGTTTGATGGCTCCGCCATCACAAATGTTTTGGACCTTTTTTGATGGTTTTTTACATCCCCGTTTGAGATTAATGCATCGCACACAGTTTCATCAAAGGATCTCTGATCGTAGTGTCACGTTAGCAACTTCCTGCAGTGGTGGTATTTTTCGATTTTTTGGTTTATAGATCTGAAAATATATGATGGAAAATAACTCTGGGGCCGTAGGTTTTACTAGAGGCTTCTCTCTTGAAGGAAAATAATACGGTTGGTGAACAAATTACTATCGAGCAATTGATAGAAAAGAGCAAAGTTATGACAATATCCTAGGCAATGATTATGCAATATAGGCATCACGTCTGTGCCAAGTAGACTGACTCCTGCCTGCATCTACTACTATTACTCCACACATTGACTGCCATCTAGCATGCATCTAGAGTATTAAGTTCATGAAGAACAAAGTAACGCCTTAAGTAAGATGACGTGATATAGAGGAATAAACTTAAGCAATATGATGAAAACACCATCTTTTTATCCTCGATGGCAACAATTCAATATGTGTCTTGCTACCCCTACTTTGTCACTCGGTGAAATCATGGAAGATTGAACCCAAAGCTAAGCACCTCTCCCATTGCAAAAAAACCAATGTAGTTGGCCAAACCAAACCGATAATTTGAAGAGAAATACAAAGTTATCAAATCATGCATATAAGAATTCAGTAAAGACTGAAATAATATTCCTAGATAATCTGATCATAAATCCACAATTCGTCGGATCTCTAAAAACACACCGTAAAAGAAGATTACATCGGATAGAACTCCAAGAACATTGAGGAGAACATTGTATTGAAGATCAAAGATAGAGAAGCCATCTAGCTACTAGCTATGGACTCGTAGGTCTATGGTAAACAACTCACACTTCATCGATAGGGTAATAGAGTTGATGTAGATGCCCTTCGTGATCGAATCCCCCTTTGATAGAATGACGGAAATAGAGGCTTGCGGCGGCGAAAAAGTATTTTGGCGGACGCTTCTGTTGGTTTTGGAATATTTCTGAATTTATAGGTCAAGAATTAGGGTTAGAGCAGTCCCGTGGGGCCCACAAGCCAGGGGGCCTCCCTCCCTCAGGGCGCGCCATTAGGGCTTGTGGAGCCCTCGGGACTCTTTTGCCTTCCTCTCCAAAGTCCTACATGTGTCTTCTGGTCCAAGAAAAATCATTGTAAAGTTTTATTCCGTTTGATATTCCTTTTCTATAAAACTCAAAAATAAACAGAAACTGGCACTGGCCTCTAGGTTAATAAGTTAGTCCCAAAAATAATATAAAATAGCATAATAATGCATATAAAACATCCAAAATAGATAATATAATAGCATGCAACAATCAAAAATTATAGATGTGTTGGAGATGTATCAACGACCTCGGACCCGGGCACCAATGCACTGGCCTGGGTAGCCTCCACCTGTGCGGGCCTAGCTTAGGTAGATATCGGCTGGACTGATGACTGGCCTATCGCCTCTTCGATGACCTCAGGACGTTTCTCCCCCGGTTCTTGTTGGGCCAAGGTGTCGACCTCGGCCCTGACGGCCGCCTCCTCGACCCTCGTCGTGTTAACGTCGGGGGCCAGGGTGGATGTCACCTTCCCTATCCCATCATGCATTGGGGGATGAACGGCGGGCTCTGGAGTCCCGCTGGCAGACGACAATCTCCTCGAGGAACCGCTGGGGATCATGCTAGGTGGACTATGCAAGAAAAGGAACTTTATGAGTCTTCCTTTTCTAGAAGAACTTGTCAAATAAACAGACATGGTATAAGAATGACGACTTACCCTCGAGGGGCCAGTTTCTTCCTCCTCATCCCGAGGAGGTCGTCTTCTGCGTCGCTGAAGAGCTCGACTCTCTTCCGCAACTTGTCGCCGGCCCTAGCCGATATTGTCCTCGGCCTCTTTGAGCCTTTGGGCATACCGGCCTCGGCGTCCTTTGATGCTTCCCTCTTCCCTTTCAGGGGAGGGATCTCCTCCCCATCACCCTTCTCCGCATCTCCGTCATGAGCGACGGAGGTGTGGGTGTCGGTGTCAAAATCGGCGGATCTCGGGTAGGGGTCCCCAACTGTGCGTCTAAGGTCGATGGTAATAGGAGGCAGGGGACACGATGTTTACCTAGGTTCGGGCCCTCTCTATGGAAGTAATACCCTACTTCCTACTTGATTCATCTTGATGAATATGAGTATTACAAGAGTTGATCTACCACGAGATCGAGATGGCTAAACCCTAAAACCCTAGCTTGTATGACTATGATTGCGACTGTCCCCCCTCCAGATTAAGTCCTTCGGTTTATATAGACACCGGGAGGATCTAGGGTTACAAAAGGTTAGTTACAAAGAAAGGAATCGACTTATTTGATCGCCAAGGAGAGTCTCATCCAGACACGGGTGCAGTCTTCGGTTTTCGTATCTTCACAGCCCATCAGTCCGGCCCATGGCTAATAGGATGGACGCCCGAAGACCCCTTAGTCCAGGACTCCCTCCGTAGCCCCCGAACCAGTCTTCAATGACGAGGTGTTCGGCGCATAGATTGTCGTCGGCATTGCAAGGTGGGTTCCCCCACCGATGACTTCCAGGTAGTATGTTCTACCTTCCATTTAATGTTCTACCCCTCATCTTCTGTGCATCAACAACTTCAGTTTCCAGATGTCGAGTGAATGCAAGAGGTCAGGGTATTTTTGCACTTAACACCCCAGCCACGCGAGGGACAACGTCTATTTAACGAGATTGGATCCCAGATCCATTCAACATCTCACGGAGAAAATCCTCAAAGGTTGCTAGGAAAGAACACTCCGACATGTCTAGCATCCCCAGCCCCTCCTCCTGTCCCTGCGGCCCAGAAAGAGGCGAATGGGAGAAGTGCTCTGTATCCCACCATCAGCTAGTGGATATGCAAACGCAGGGGTTTCTCCCCCTGCGGATCTAGTCTCTGTTCGAGTAGGGTTGGCCTCCTTCAACGGAAAAACCTAGGCGGAGGATTTCCACAATCCATCCATGGGGGAACGAGTCTGTTTCGTCCCCTATCTGCTAAGGGGCATGGGATTTCCAATTAATTCATTCCTCTGAGGGTTTCTGGAATATTATGGCCTCCAGCTACACAACTTTACTCCGGCCTCCATCCTGCACATTGCGGGTTACGTCGATTTATGCGAACTATTTCTGGGTTGTGAGGCCCATTTTGAACTGTGGAGAAGGTTATTCTGCCTTGTCTCGCATAACCTCGAGGGATCAATATTTGAAGTGGGTGGAGCTGAAATATGGCGCATTGCCGACACCGGATACCTATCCGGCATACCGAAGAAGGCTTCTGGAGAGTGGACTTCTAAGTGGTTCTACATCGAGGACGTCGTACTTCCAGACCCAGCCCGGAGGGGTCTTCCCGAGTTCACAAGTGCTCCTCTAAAGAAACGGCATAACTGGCGCCCTCGAAGCCTCGAGGAAGAAGATAGTGCGTAGGTTCGCCAACTCCTCAGCAAGATAAGGACGCTCGCCCAGTCCGGATACAAGATAGTCAAGGCAATGGCAACCTCCATAGTGCGGGGGGTCCAGCCACTCCAATACAGAGGACTTCCCATGTGGCACTATAATGGGGAAGATGACGCCTCCCGCTGCGGCAAGAAAGGTCTAGACACCCCTACCACCCTGGACAAAATATTGGCCGGACTATTCAAAGGGGAGGCAAGCACAGGGAAGGATACTCGATGTATAGTACTCCTCCTAGCTGGGTAAACCCCCAACCCCTCTGCTCTACTCATTCTACTCCCTGAGCTATGTTCAATGAACATTAACCCATCCATTTGTAACAGCACTGGCAAAAGACTTCCGAGGGGCTTTACAACCCTGCCCCGCCGCCCGAGCGCCACAATCAGGACATTGACCCCAGATCTGAAGAGGATCTGGATATATTCGTGGTGCTCGAGAATGGGGTGTTTTACCAAACGAGCTATGACGGCACAGAAGTGGCCATCACCGCTGATTATCCCGGTCTTCTCCCCACTTCACACATAAGTAATCCGGAGATACTCATCCGAAAGAGTTTTCTCATACTGCCTCACCCACCGCACTGTCCTGTGCTCAACAGGGCAGGCGTTCGGCGCGCCATGCTGCCCCTTCATCAAAGAGGTATGGATTTGCAAACATGCACCTTCGCAGTCACATCCAACTGTGACATTTCTGTTTATCCTGTATCAGGAAAAAAAGTGTGCCGGACTGTATTCGGGGGTCCGGCCGGTCATACATCCCACAGCCAGGATACAGATCCTGCCGTAAAGACGGGGGCTGATGCGGGGGTAACGCCGGACTGTCCCCCAGCCGAGGATTCGGATGATGTATCCGTCAGTAACTCGGAAGTGGAGAGCGCCATGAATCATCGGTGCTGCAGGGCCATTTTACAAGACCCCGGCTTTTCAGAAGAGGCATTTAACGCCTTCAGCTCGGCTGATGCATACATCCGAGCCGCTTGAGATGGGCTTAACAGATCCACAAAGCAGCATTTAAAAGATATGCGAGTAAATTTGCTTTGTTCAAATATGATAACCATATGCCAGTAGCCCCCGAGACTTGAAGTAGTTGGTACAACTGATTTAGGTATCATTGTATAACCAGGTTCTTACGGAGAAGAACGACCTGCTAGCCCAGGAGCTTGAAAAGTGTCAGACACAGCTAACTGTTGCCCATGCGGAACTGGAGAAATCCAAGAAGGCGTCTCCTGGTAATGTTTCCCTCCATCGAGAAAACATAATGGTATACCAATAATGCTAACACGGTTTCTCATCTCTTATTAGGATCACTAGGTCAACTGCAAGAACAACTGAAAGCTGCCCAGGGCGGAGAACGAGAAGCCAAGAAACTGCTAGCCGCGGGTGAGCGTGTGCTCACAAAAGTCGTGCTGGAGAAGAACAAGCACTAGGATTCGAATACCCGATTGGGCGAGGATCTGAAAGATGTACGGGGCCAACTGGCCGACTCCGTGAAGGAGAATAAAAGGCTGCATGGCGGCATATTCAGTATGTGGACAAATTTACCTTATAATAGTTTGGAGATGAAAGGAACTGACAAAGTTATATTTGCAGGTATGCTGATAGGCCGTCCCGAAGAGGAGATGTTCGGATTGTCGGACGATCTGCTGCAAAGCCTATCGCAAATGCACGAGCAAGCTCGGCAGGCAATGCGGAGTGTTGCTAAGGCCTTATGGCCATCCGCCTCCCCTCTAGGAAGTATGGAGGAGCTTGTGGATCTATTCAAGGGAGCGCGGCGATGTATCCGATTATGGAAAATATCGGCCTGCCGGGAGGGTGCGCGAGAGGTCGAGGCCATGGTGAAAACGCGGTATACTAAGCTTGATCCGAATCACATGGCCCAGATCGGACGTATAGGGTCAGATGGGAAAGAAGTGCCTGTTAATTTGGTATATGACCAAGTAGAAGTAGCTACCAAATATTCCCAACAGGATTGTAAGTTAGACAGCCTATTGGATGGTATAGAGGAGGAAATTTATGAGTCAAAGTGACTATGTACTTTCCTTGATATATGTAAATCCTAGTTGAATTGTAAAACGATTGTCATGGTAGACCTTTTCGCTTCAACCTCGGGACCCAAAGGTGGGGAGTGTTTCCGAATAACCGTGCGGCCAAATCGACCGGGTATGCATGGAAACCAGACATAGGGGTCATAGTTGCTTGAACAAAATAGTTTTATCCGGCTAGTTATGTTATATTACATTAAAGTTGTAAGAAACATCTTCCAGAGAGAATAGTTCCGTTAAGGGTTCCTTTCCCTGGGTGTGCATGCGTTAATGGGCATGTCCAAACTTTGATTGAAAAATCGCAGTATGCGTGACTTCTAGGTGTTCACAATGGAGTGAATGCGAAAAAATATCTTTAATCCACCGACCGAATATTCCCTTACGAACACTAGCTTTCGGCTTCACCCAGTCTGAGGTACACATCCGGATGACCCGGCAGTAACAATCGCAGAGGTGCTCCCTTTATGCCCTAGCCGAACTAAAGGGAACATAGGGTATAAGCACAGGAGCCAGGCAACCCCGCTTGGCCAAAACTTAAGTCATATCGATGCATATAATGGCGACGAAAAGGTACATATGGGAAAACGCATATGTAATGAGCTTAATGCTCGGAAAATAATAATAGCAAGCTTCTGTCCAAGAAGCCCCCAGGTGTAATGGACATACATATTTGAATATATATGCGTCAGGGGTGTATGGTCTAGCTGCACGAAAGCTTTAAGGCTACATAGAAAAAATGAAAAGAGAGAAAAAATAATGGAAACAACAGGAAGAAGGAGACGAACACAGGGTTCGGCGCTAGGCATAGAATCCTCGAAATCTTGCCGCGTTCCAGGGGTTCGGCTCTAAGCGATTGTCTGACGCATCACGCAAGCGGTACGCTCCTCCGGTGAGAACTTCGTCAATGATGAAGGGACCCTCCCACTTGGGCTTGAGCTTGTCCTTTTTCTTCTTCGGCAGGCGTAGAACGAGTTCGCCAACATTATAAATCTTGTCCTGCACTTCTCTGCTTTGATACGTGTGAGCCTACTGTTGATAAAATGTAGAACGTGCTTTCGCGACGTTGCGCTCTTCCTCCAGGACATCTAAGCTGTCCTGCTGATCCAGCTTGGCCTCTCTCTCTTCGTACATGCACACTCGGGGTGAGTCATGAATAATGTCGTAGGGTAACACTGCCTCCACGCCATACACCATGAAGAATGGTGTGTATCCGGTAGTGCGATTGGGCGTGGTCCGCAGTCCCCAGAGTACGGAGTCGAGCTCATCAACCCAGTGCTTGTCTGATTCTTTCAAAGACCGCACTAGTCTAGGCTTGATGCCGCTCATAATAAGACAATTGGCTTGTTCGACTTGACCATTTGTCTGCGGATGATAAACAGAGGCGTAATCGAGCTTGATGCCTAGATTAGCTCACCAAGTCTTCACTTTGTCAGTTCTGAAGTTTGAGCCGTTATCAGTGATGATGCTGTGTGGAACGCCATAACGGTGTACAACGCCGGATATGAATTCTATCACCGGCCCAGACTCGGCTGTTTTAACTAGTTTGGGCTCTATCCACTTAGTGAATTTATCCACCATAACCAGCAGATATTTTTTCTTATGGCTTCCTCCTTTAAGGGGTCCAACCATGTCTAGTCCCCAGGACGCAAAAGGCAAAGTGATGGGGATTGTTTGTAGGGTGGGGGGGCATATGGCTTTGGTTGGTGAAGAGTTGGCATCCGACACAACATTGGACAAGGTCCTGTGCATCTGCTCGGGACGTCGGCCAATAAAACCCTGTACGGAAGGCCTTGCTAACAAGGGCCCGAGCTGCGGCGTGGTGCCCGCCGAGACCGGCGTGAATCTCAGCCAGGAGCTGCCGCCGATGATATTAGTGGGTTCGAAATATGGGGTTGTGTTTGGATCCGGACTAGTATTGTCACTTTCCCCCTGCCACACCACGGATGGCTTAAAAAGCCTTTCTAGAAAGATATTAGGTGGGACGGGGTCGCGCTTGGCGCCGATACGAGCAAGAACGTCCGCCACTTGATTACTTTCTCAGACCACGTGATGGAACTCGAGCCCCTCGAACCGAGCCAACATTTTTAGGACGAAATTATGATAAGCTGCCATGTTTGGATCTTTGGCATCAAAGTCTCCATTTATTTGAGATATTGCAAGGTTTGATTCCCCGCGCTATTCCAGGCGTTGTATGTCCATGGAGACAACCATCCGGAGATAATGCTATAAGGCCTTGTATTCGGCTGCATTGTTGGAGTCTGTGTATAGTATTTGGAGTACGTACTGAACGACGTCACCAGTGGGGGACATCAAAACGACGCCCGCTCCTAACCCTGCCAGCATTTTGGAGCCATCAAAATACATAACCCAATTGGAATATGTGATGTACTCTTTAGGGAGTTTGGCCTCTGTCCAGTCGGCGACGAAGTCAGCCAGTACTTGGGATTTAATAGTTTGACATGGGTTGTATGTGATATCAAATGGAAGGAGATCAATGGCCCATTTGGCAATCCGGCACGTGGCACCGCGGTTTTTTATTATGTCATTGAGTGGTACTTCAGAAACCACCGTGATCGAACACTCCTGGAAGTAGTGTCGTATATTTCGGGATGCATTGAAGACCGCGTATGCTATCTTTTGATTACGGGGGTACCAGGATTTGCATGGTGTAAGGACAGAGGATACGTAGTATACTGACTTCTGAAGCGGGAATTTGTGTCCGTCCAGTTCTCGTTCAACGACGAGCACGGAGCTCACCACATGATGTGTTGCCGATATGTATAGCAACATGTGTTCACCGACGTTTGGTGCGGCCAGGATTGGGTTGCTCACTAGAAGGGTTTTTATTTCTTCCAGTCCTGCTATTGACGCATCTGTCCACTCGAAGTGATCGGTTCGCCGTAGAAGGCGATATAGTGGCAGTGCCTTTTCTCCCAATCAGGAGATAAGCGGCTTAGAGCTGCCATGCAACCCACGGATTTTGGACTTGTTTAAGGTCTGTTGGCATAGCCAATTGTGACAGAGCTTGGATTTTGGCTGGATTTGCTTCAATTCCTCTATTGGAAACGATGAAGCCCAGCAGCTTTCTTGCGGGGACGCCAAAAACACACTTTTTCGGAATGAGCTGCTGGGCGAAGGTTGTCACATGCGCGGAGGTTGTCAAATGTGAGACATAGGTCGTCTATTAGTGTTTCGACGTGCCTTTTCGTGATTACGACATCGTCCGCATAGGCTTCAACTGTCTTTCCGATCTGTTTCTCCTGGCATGTGTTGATCATGCGTTGGTAGGTGGCGCCAGCATTCTTGAGCCCGAAGGGCATGGTGTTGAAGCAGAATGGCCCATATGGAGTGATGAATGCTGTTGCAGCTTGGTCGGACTCCTTCATTTTGATTTGATGGTATCCGGAATATGCGTTGAGGAAACATAGTGAGTAATATCCTCCGGTTGCATTAATTGTAACGCCCTTGATGCGGCTATATCTCCTACGTGTCGAAGCACAACTTAGAGGCATAACCGCATTGAAAGCAGTGTCGCAAGTAAGGTAATCTTCACAACAACCCATGTAAATAGATAAAAGGGGAAAAGGATACATAGTTGGCTTACACTCACCATGTCACACAAATACATGAATAACATTACAGTCATCCAATACACTCATGGTCCGACTACGGTACCAAAATAAACATCAACCCCCACATGCGACAAAGTCCCCGATCGCCCCAACTGGGCACCACTACTGATCATCTGGGAAAGACACATAGTAATGGCGAGAGTCTTCATCGAACTCCCACTTGAGCTCAAGCGCATCATCTGCAAAGGTATCATCGGTCCCTGCATCTGGTTTTGGAAGTAAACTGTGAGTCACGGGGACTCAGCAATCTCGCACCCTCACGATCAAGACTATTTAAGCTTATAGGTAAGGCAAAGGTATGATGTGGAACTGCAGCAAGCGACTAGCATATATGGTGGCTAACATGCGCAAATGAGAGCGAGAAGAGAAGCCAAAAGCACGGACGAACAACTATGATCAAGAAGTGATCCTAGAACAACCTACGTCAAGCATTACTCCAACATTGTGCTCACTTCCCGCACTCCGCCGAGAAGAGACCATCACGGTTACACACGCGGTTGATTCATTTTAATTAAGTTAAGTTTCATGTTATCTACAACCGGACATTAACAAATTCCCATCTGCCCATAACTGCGGGCACGGCTTTCAAAAGTTCAAATCCCTGCAGCGGAGTCCCAACTTAGCCCATCACAAGCTCTCACGGTCAATGAAGGATATTCCTTCCCCGAGACATTCCGATCAGACTCGGCATCTCGGTTTTACAAGACATCCTCGACAATGGTAAAACAAATCCAGCAACACTGCCCGAATGTGCCGACAAATCCCGATAGGAGCTGCACATATCTCGTTCTTAGGGCACACTCAGATGAGACTAGGTACGAGTAAAACCAACCCTCAAGTTTCCCTGAGGTGGCCTCGCAGGCAGCTCAGTCGGACCAACACTCAGAGGAGCACTGGCCCACGGGGGTTGACATAAAGATGACCCTTGGGCTCTGGAAACCCAAGGGAAAAAGAGGCTAGGTGGCAAATGGTAAAACCAAGGTTGGGCATTGCTGGAGGAGTTTTATTCAAGGCAAACTGTCAAGGGGTTCCCATTATAACCCAACCGCGTAAGGAACGCAAAATCCAGGAACATAACACCGATATGACAGAAACTAGGGCGGCAAGAGTGGAACAAAACACTAGGCAAAAGGCCGAGCCTTCCACCCTTTACCAAGTATATAGGTGCATTAAGATAAAAAGATAATATGGTGATATCCCAACAATAAACAATGTTTCAACAAGGAACGATCTCCAATCTTCACCTGCAACTAGCAACGCTATAAGAGGGGCTGAGCAAAGCGGTAACATAGCCAATCAACGGTTTTCTAGGACATGGTGGGTTAGAGGTTTGACATGGCAATTGGGGAGGCATGATAAGCAAGTGGTAGGTATCGTAGCATAGGCATAGCAAAAGAGCGAGCATCTATCAAGCGAAGATAGAAGTGATTTCGAGGGTATGATAATCTTGCCTGTAAAGTTGTCAGAGTTGACTTGATCCTTGTAAGAGAACTCAACGGGCTCCTCGTTCACGAAATCGTCTCCCGTCTCTACCCAAACAAGAACAACAAGCAAACGGAACACAATCAACCAAGTGCAATGCTCAAACAACATGATGCAAACATGGTATGATATGCGGGATGCGGTATGTGATGCATATGCAAGATTTGACAAGGAATGATTGGACCTGGCCTCAACTTGGAAATCCAAGAGTTCCATTGGAAAGGTGAGGTGATTTCGGTTGAAATCGATATGAAGATCACCGGAATCGGATGCACGGTTTGGAAATGGCAAGCAAAACAAATATGGCACCAGTCTGCGATAATCAGCAAGTAGCCATCTAAATGCATCAAGATAAATATGCTACAGCACTCAAACATGACAACAAAATACATGGCAGGGATCCACTCATGATGCTTGACAAAATATGAACACTAAGCTACGGCTAATTCATCCACTAACAGGTTCAAACAAGCATGGAAAAAGTGCAAATGATAACAGGTTTCAGACTTAGTGAAATTAACACACGTCTGGAATTTAACATCGGGAAGCACACTTTAGAGCATGAAAACTACATGCTACAGGAAATTAACATGGCACAGCGAGGCATTTCATGAAGCTACTCAAAACACTTAACAAAAGTCCCTTAGTGACCTTGAGCCAAAAGGATCGGAAAATACAATTGCAAGCATGTGAACATGGCAAAAACATAACCATATCTCAGACTTGGTGAAAAACTGGAGCATGCAAATCAGTTAACGAGCAGGCATGTTTACGAGCTCGATGCACTCACTACAAAGCATGGCATGACAAACTAAGCATACACCCATCAAGAATACATATCATAGAAGCTAGACATGGCAAGAACAACAACATAGCATGCACGGATCAATAGCAACATCCTCGGCAAAATCGCTAACATGTCAACAATCTGCCAGGATTCACGATATAGCAAACATAGAGCTCGATTGACTCAAGCTAGGGTTCTCCATAAATGCAAACAAAGATATGGATGGATAGAGCACCACAAGTTTAACAAAACATCCTTACAGATCATCCTCAAAAGAGGCACGGATCACTAAGAAACAACATGAACATATGGCATATAGACAAAAACAGAACAAGGACTTTGTGAAATTCTAAGTCCCTGAAATCAGCATTACCGATTACGCTAATTTGGAAGCTTGTCCTATTCACCACACATATCACAAAAATACATGGTAAGCACCTCTGTAAAGATGGCATGGCATATAACAAAACTCATGTACAGCTCAGGAGCATATCATGCACACATTAATCATGGCAAAAATGACAAATATCTATTTGATGAAACAGATCTAGCAAATTTATCACATAGCCCTCTTCCAACAGCATTTCGGGCATCAAGATGAGCTCAAATGAAAATGATGCAATGATATGAAATGATGTACTCATTGAGGCGAACATATTGATATGCTACACAGGCAAATCGGAGCTACGGATGCAAAGTTATAGCATGTGCAAGAATGCAAAAAATTAGGGTTCTCTGGGAAAAAGTCAACCCTCTCAGATCCAGATCTGGCCGGCGCACGGATCGAGGAGGTCGCCGGATTCACTGTTCACCGGAGTAGCGAGGGAGGCCGGAGTTGAGGGAGCTAGCCGGTGGAGGAGGTCGCCGGGGCCGGCGACGAGGTGACCCCGGTGAGGAGGCGGGGCGGAGGTCGGCGGAGGCAGGGGCAGCGCGGCCACGCGATGGGCGACGAGGTCGCCGGAGCTCGGCGGAGC
>NC_057797.1:307200552-307226468 GCF_018294505.1 Triticum aestivum
GCGGAGCTCAGCGGCCGCGGATGGCGGGCGGCAGCGCCGGGCCGTCGGGCGGCCGGACGGGAGGAAGACGGCGGCGGGGTTTGCGGGTGAAGGCGCAGGGCGCGCGGGCTCGCGGG
The DNA here is from genome assembly GCF_018294505.1 of Triticum aestivum. Lineage (NCBI taxonomy): Eukaryota > Viridiplantae > Streptophyta > Magnoliopsida > Poales > Poaceae > Triticum > Triticum aestivum. Next base: position 307,200,669 of record NC_057797.1, read on the forward strand.
GGCCCGACTTGGGCCTCCCGGGCCGGAGCGGTGGGAGGTGGCGCAGGGCCACGTGGCAGCCCCGGAGTGATGGCGGCGGTGTGTCCGGCGGCCGGCGGACGTGTCCATTCGTGCGGAGAGGAGCGGGGCTAGGGTTAGGGGGTGGAATGACCCGAAAATTTCGGGGGAGATGCTATTTTATAGGTAGGAGGTGCTAGGAGGCTCCAAATTGAGCACGGTTTTCAGCCACGCGATCGTGATCGAACGCTCTAGATTATGGAGAGGGTTTAGGTGGGTTTTGGGCCAAATTGGAAGGGTGTTGGGCTGCAACACAAACAAGGCCTTCTCGGTCCCTCGGTTAACCGTTTGAGTATCAAACGAAGTCCAAATGGCACAAAACTTGACAGGTAGTCTACCGGTAGTAAACCAAGGCCGCTTGGCAAGTCTCGGTCCAATCCGGAAATGGTTAACCCCCACATACGAAAAGAGGTAGAAAGGACCACCGGAGGAGATAGGAGCGCCGAAATGCAAAACGGACAACGGGGAAAATGCTCGGATGCATGAGACGAACACGTATGCAAATGCAATGCACATGATGACATGATATGAGATGCATGACAAAGGCAACAACACACGGAGACAAAACCCGAACCCGAGGAAAATAAAATAACTTAGTGCCGAAAACGGCAAGAGTTGGGATACATATAAGGTAAATTACATACGGGGTGTTACAACACTCCACCACTATGAAAGGATCTCATCACGAGATCTAGGACTGGAAAAACGCCGGGTACTCAGAACGGAGGTGATCCTCGCGTTCCCAGGTGGCTTCATGGTCGGAATGGTGTGACCACTTGACTTTGAGGAATTTGATTGACTTATTGCGAGTCTTGCACTCAGTTTCTTCAAAAATAGCAACTGGGTGCTCACGATAAGAAAGGTCTTCTTGGAGATCAATGTCTTCGAAGTTGACGGTGCGGTCAGGAGTCTTGAAGTACTTGCGTAGCTGAGAGGCATGGAACACGTCGTGCACATTTGCAAATTTGGAAGGAAGCTGGAGTTGATAAGCAAGATCGCCTCTCTTGCTGACGATCTTGAAAGGACCCACGTATCTAGGGGCAAGCTTCCCTTTGATACCGAAGCGATGAGTACCTTTCATTGGAGAGACGCGTAGGTAAACATGGTCTCCGATCTCGAAAGCCAAATCACGATGCTTACTATCATAGTAGCTCTTCTGGCGCGATTGCGCTGCTTTGAGGTTATCACGAATGACTTTGCACATCTCTTCTGCCTCTGTGATCAAGTCATTTCCAAGAAGTTGACGTTCACCGGTCTCTGACTAGTTAAGAGGAGTACGGCACTTCCTGCCATAGATAATTTCAAATGGGGCCTTGCCGACACTCGCTTGAAAGCTGTTGTTGTGGGAGAACTCGGCATATGGAAGACAATCTTCCCACTTCATACCGAAAGAGATAACGCAAGCCCTGAGCATATCTTCAAGAATCTGATTGACACGCTCGACTTGGCCGCTAGTTTGAGGATGAAAAGATGTGCTCAAACGGATATTGGTGCCCATGGCCTTCTGAAAAGAATCCCAAAACTTGGAGGTAAAGATGTTGCCATGGTCTAAAGAGATCAACTGCGGAATACCATGCAGAGAGACAATCCGAGAGGTATACAGCTCCGCCAATTCAGCTGTGGTGATAGACTCCTTGATAGGCAGGAAATGAGCCACTTTAGTGAGTTTGTCGATGACAACAAATATAGCATCATTGCCATGCTTGGACTTTGGAAATCCCGTCACGAAGTCCATCTCAATGTGGTCAAACTTCCATTCTGGAATGGCAAGTGGTTGGAGGAGACCAGCTGGTCGTTGGTGTTCTGCCTTCACTCTTCTGCAGACATCACATTCATTCACGAATTGAGCAATCTCGCGCCTCATTCGAGTCCACCAATACGCCTACTTCAGATCCTGGTAAATCTTTGTACTTCCAGGGTGGATAGAGAGGAGTGAATTGTGAGCCTCATTCATAATGACTTTATGAAGGTCACCTTTAGGCACAACAATGCGATCCTCGTAGAAGAGAGTATCCTTGTCATCAAGACGATAGCACTTGTACTTGGGTTGACTCTTGGCAATCCCAATCTTCACCTTCTTCACCATAGCATCAAGAAGTTGAGCCTCACGAATCTAATCTTCCAAAGTAGGAGAGACTTGAAGGTTGGCGAGGAAACCTTGAGGAACAACTTACAGGTTGAATTTGCGGAAAGCTTCACAAAGCTCGGGTTGGTGAGGCTTGAGAATCAGACTGTTGCAGTAAGCCTACCTGCTCAATGCGTCAGGAATTACATTGGCCTTTCCTATAGTATATTCGATACTCGGATTATACTCTTGAATCATTTCGACCCAATGAGTCTACCTAAGGTTGAGATTAGGCAGAGTGAAGATGTACCTGAGACTCTTGTGGTCAGTGAAGATGTCCACTTTTCTTCCCAATAAGAGATGTCTCCATGTCAAAAGAGCATGCACAACTGCCGCCAACTTGAGGTCATGAGTGGGGTAGTTCTTCTCGTTGGGCTTCAACTGGTGAGAGGTATAAGCCACAACTTTCTTCTCTTGCATCAACATTGCACCAAGACCTTGAAGAGAGGCATCACAGAAGACCTCGAACGGTTTGGATTCATCGGGAGGAGTCAGAACTTGAGCAGTGACTAATTTCTCTTTCAAGGTGTTGAAAGCGATGTCACATTCAGGAGACCAAACGTACTTGACGTGCTTCTAGAGAAGGTTGGAAAGCGGCTTTGCGATCTTTGAAAAGTTCTCAACGAACCTTCGACAGTAGCTTGCGAGATCAAGGAAGCTGTGGAGTTGCTTCACGTTCTGAGGTGCTTCCCAATTCACAATTGCAGACACCTTCTCAGGATTCACAGCTATGCCCTTGGCAGAGATGATATGCCCAAGATAGAGAACCTCATTGAGCCAAAACTCACACTTTGAAAACTTGGCGTAGAACTGATGTTCTCTGAGCTTATCGAGCACCAAATGCAAGTGCTTGGCATGATCTTCCTTGTTCTTGGAAAAGACCAAAATGTCATCGAGGTAGACCAAGACGAAGTCATTTGTGTAGGCGTTGAAAATGAAGTTCATCATGCGAGAGAAAGTCGGCGGAGCATTGACGAGGCCAAAAGACATGACAATGTATTCATATGAACCATAGCTTGTTCTGAACGGCGTCTTGGGGATATCTTGCTCACGAATTCGGATCTGGTGATAGCCCATACGAAGATCAAGCTTGGAGAATACTTGAGCACCTTTGAGTTGTTCAAACAGCTCGTTAATGTTGGGAAGTGGGTACTTGTTCTTTATAGTCTTCTTGTTCAATGGACGGTAGTCAACACAAAGTCGGTCCATTCGATCCTTCTTCTTCACAAAAAGAACTCCACAGCCCCACGCAGAAGAACTAGGTCGGATGAGACCCATACGCTCTTTAATATCGAGTTGCTTCTTCAGCTCCTTCAACTCTTCAGGTCCAAGCTTGTAAGGACGTTTGCAAACAGGTTCCGTGCCCGGCTCAAGATCGATAACAAATTCAACTGGCCGGTGCGGAGGCATTCCTGGAAGCTCTTGTGGAAAGACATCTTGATATTCGCAAACGACTGGAATTTGAGAGATGGCATCCAGTTCACCCTTCTCATTGAGAGAAAACAGACGGATGGTATTATCCCGAGCAGCAAAGACAATTACATCCTCAGACGAATGAGTCAATTGAATCTGCCTGGCTGCGCAATCAAGCTGAGCCTTGTGCTTAGAAAGCTAGTCCATTCCAAGAATAAGATCAATATCCGAGTTACCAAGGACCATTGGAGAAGCCGGAAACTTGAAATCACCCATCATGATAGAAATATCCGGAACCATCATGCTAGAACTCAGACACTTAGCCAGGGAAACAACTTGCAATGCTCTAGGTAATGCCTTAGTACCAAAATTGTTCTCTGATGCAAATGGGAATGCCATGAAGGAATGCGATGCACCAGAGTCAAAAAGTACTTTAGCTGAAATATCGTTAGCAGGAAGGTTACCCATGATGACATCTGACGAGTCCTCTGCCTGAGCTGCATTCATCAAGTTGACCTTGGCATGCTTGGGGTTATGCTTGAACACAGCTGTACTTGCCGATCTCACAGGAGGAGGAGGAGGAGGGAGACGCCTCTGATTGAAGCATTTGTTGGCATAGTGACCCTTTTGTTGGCACTTGTTGCACGTGACCTCCGAGAGCGGACGGTGATATGGAGCACTTGATCTTGGAGCTTGAGACGAAGTCTTATTCTGAAAGCCAGGGTTGGGTGGGTGGGAAGATCCACTGCCACCTTTGCTCTTCTTCTGATAAGGCTGACGGAACGGAGGAGGAGGAAGCCAATACTTCTGCTGCTTAGCCACTTGAGTTGAGGAAGAAGGAGTAGCATCTCTGACTCGCTTCTTGGAAGCATCGCACTTCAGTTGAGCAGTCTCTTGCTTCACTGCCATGTTGTAAAACTCATCGTACCTCTTGGGCTCAAACAGGACAAGAGCTAGCTGGATTTCTTCTCTAAGACCACCCCTGAACTAGTATATCATGCTCTTCTCGTCAGGGACGTCTTGCTTAGCAAAACAGGCGAGCTTCTGAAACATCTTGTTGTACTCGTAAACAGACATAGTGCCTTGCTTCAGGTTGCGGAATTCCGCATGCTTGCTTTCAACCACGCTCTGAGGAATATTATGAGCTTTGAAGTCTTGACGGAATTCATCCCTGGTAATCACACGGCCTCCTCTGGAATCTTTGTACTGTTGAAACCATTCTGCAGCTTGGTCTTTGAGTTGGAAGGAAGCGAACTTGACAAAGTCCTCAGGCCTGACGTTACTGCACTCGAAATGCTTGCATATGTCCACGAGCCAATCATCAGCGTCTGTTGCCTCAACACAATTGCTGAAGGTCTTTGGCTGGTTAGCAAGGAACTGGTTGGGTGTAGCAAACTGATTCTAATTGTTGCCATGACCCTGGTTCCCTTGGTTGCGCTCTTGAAGAAGTTGCATGATCAGCTGCGTGTTTGCATTGGTAGCGGCCATCACAGCTTGCCATGCATCCGGAGGTGGAGGTGGTAGTGGCGGATCAGGATCCGGAGTCGTGCGCGTTGGAGGAGCCATCCTGAAGAGGTTGACATCCGTCAGCACATTGACAGACAAATATTGAAGGTGATTCAAATGGATTGAAAATGCAACATATAGTCTTCACATCCGAACAAAATGAACGAATGCATTCCAATTGAAATGGTCACATATCCATAAATTGAGAAGCCACTTAGAATTTATGTAGAAGAAAAAACAATAAGGTACGGACCAAGAACGAATACTCGGTAAGGATCACCCAATCTCAAACCAAATATCCGTGGAAGAAGAACTAGAGCTAGAAGAATTCCCACCTATGAAACTCCCGAACCTTTCCGGTTATGCAATCAGGTGTTGGGGATACAGGGGAAGCATAATATCTCACCCAAATCTAGCAAATCCTACATCCAGCTGTATCCATCCTTCAACACATAACCGAGAAAAACTTCGGAAATCATCTACCTCAACCTTCGAAAAGCATCCGCTATACAAGTTATGGCAATACTCCCAAACTCCCGCCCCAGTACTGGGTGGCATCGAGGTTATCTCACCAACAACTGCATAAAAGAGATTTTTTATGTCGGCGAAACTCAGGTATTCCATAATCTCAACGAAAAAATTGTGATGACAACACCTCGGAGCTCAACTCCCCGGGACACTGCCACAACCGCTAAATGACAGGAGGCACCAAGAACAATGTTCTCGTCACAAATCGATCGGAACGATTCCAAGATACCCGCGTGATCCTAAATTTTTTTTAGTGAAATTTGAGAAGAGAAGAGTCAAAACTCTATGCCAGGATGCCTTACCAGAGCGATGAAGGGACCGACGAGTAAAAATAATTCCTAAACTCTCCGATATATAATTCCAAAATGACCCAAAACATTTTTCTAGACTCAACAACACCAACGATTCGATCAAGTAGGGGGCTCCTAAGGTCGGGGAAGGCTCCGATTACCATCTTGTAACGCCCTCGATGCGGCTATATCTCCTACGTGTCGAAGCACGACTTAGAGGCATAACCGCATTGAAAGCAGTGTCGCAAGTAAGGTAATCTTCACAACAACCCATGTAAATAGATAAAAGGGGAAAAGGATACATAGTTGGCTTATACTCGCCACATCACACAAATACATGAATAACATTACAATCATCCAATACACTCATGGTCCGACTATGGTACCAAAATAAAGATCAACCCCCACATGCGACAAAGTCCCCAATCGCCCCAACTGGGCACCACTACTGATCATCTGGGAAAGACACATAGTAACGGCGAGAGTCTTCATCGAACTCCCACTTGAGCTCAAGCGCATCGTCTGGAAAGGTATCATCGGTCCTTGCATATGGTTTTGGAGGTAAACTGTGAGTCACGGCGACTCAGCAATCTCGCACCCTCGCAATCAAGACTATTTAAGCTTATAGGTAATGCAAAGGTATGATGTGGAACTGCAGCAAGCGACTAGCATATATGGTGGCTAACATGCGCAAATGAGAGCGAGAAGAGAAGGCAAAAGCACGGACGAACAACTATGATCAAGAAGTGATCCTAGAACAACCTACATCAAGCATTACTCCAACACCGTGTTCACTTCCCGGACTCCGCCGTGAAGAGACCATCACGGTTACACACGCGGTTGATTCATTTTCATTAAGTTAAGTTTCATGTTATATACAACCGGGCATTAACAAATTCCCATCTGCCCATAACCGCGGGCACGGCTTTCGAAAGTTCAAATCCCTGCAGGGGAGTGCCAACTTAGCCCATCACAAGCACTCACGATCAACGAATGATATTCCTTCTCTCGAGACATTCCGATCAGACTCGGCATCTCGGTTTTACAAGACATCCTCGACAATGGTAAAACAAGTCCAGCAACACCGCCCAAATGTGCCGACAAATCCCAATAGGAGATGCACATATCTCGTTCTTAGGGCACACTCGGATGAGACTAGCTACGAGTAAAACCAGCCCTCAAGTTTCCCCGAGGTGGCCCCATAGGCAGCTCAGTTGGACCAACACTCAGAGGAGCACTGGCCCAGGGGGGTTTAAATAAAGATGACCCCTGGGCTCCAGAAACCCAAGGGAAAAAGAGGCTAGGTGGCAAATGGTAAAACCAAGGTTGGGCATTGCTGGAGGAGTTTTATTCAAGGCGAACTGTCAAGGGGTTCCCATTATAACCCTACCGCGTAAGGATCGCAAAATCTGGGAACATAACACCGATATGACGGAAACTAGGGCGGCAAGAGTGGAACAAAACACTAGGCAAAAGGCCGAGCCTTCCACCCTTTACCAAGTATATAGTTGCATTAAGATAACAAGATAATATGGTGATATCCCAACAATAAACAATGTTTCAACAAGGAACGATCTCCAATCTTCACCTGCAACTAGCAACGCTATAAGAGGGGCTGAGCAAAGCGGTAACATAGCCAATCAACGGTTTGCTAGGACATGGTGGGTTAGAGGTTTGACATGGCAAATTAGGAGGCATGATAAGCAAGTGGTAGGTATCATAGCATAGGCATAGCAAAATAGCGAGTATCTATCAAGCAAAGATAGAAGTGATTTCGAGGGTATGATAATCTTGCCTGCAAAGTTGTCAGAGTTGACTTGATCCTCGTAAGAGAACTCAACGGGCTCCTTGTTCATGAAATCGTCTCCCATCTCTACCCAAACAAGAACAACAAGCAAACAGAACACAATCAACCACGTGCAATGCTCAAATAACATGATGCAAACATGGTATGATATTCGGGATGCGGTATGTGATGCATATGCATGATTTGAAAAGGAATGATTGGACCTGGCCTCAACTTGGAAATACAAGTGTGCCACTGCAAAGGTGAGGTGATTTCGGTTGAAATCGATATAAAGATCACCGGAATCGGATGCACGGTTTGGAAATGGCAAGCAAAACAAATATGGCACCGGTCTGCGATAATCAGCAAGTAGCCATCTAAATGCATCAAGATAAATATGCTACAGCACTCAAACATGACAAAAAAATACATGGCGGGGATCCACTCATGATGCTTGACCAAAGATGAACACTGAGCAACGGCTAATTCATCCACTAACAGGTTCAAACAAGCATGGCAAAAATGCAAATAATAACAGGTTTCAGACATAGGCAAAAGTGCAAATGATAACTGGAATTTAACATCAGGAAGCACACTTTAGAGCATGAAAACTACATGCTACAGGAACTTAACATGGCAAAGCAAGGCATGGCATGAAGCTACTCAAAGCACTTAACAAAAGTCCCTTAGTGACATTGAGCCAAAAGGGACCAGAAAATACAATTGCAAGCATGTGAACATGGCAAAAACATAAACTGATCTCAGACTTGGTGAAAAACTGGAGCATGCAAATCAGTTAACGAATAGGCATGTTTACGAGCTCGATGCACTGACTACAGAGCATGGCATGAAAAACTAAGCATACACCCATCAAGAATAGATATCATAGAAGATAGACATGGCAAGAACAACAACATAGCATGCACGGATCAATAGCAACATCCTCGGCAAATTCGCTAACATGTCAACAATCTGCCAGGATTCACGATATAGCAAAAGTAGAGCTCGATTGACTCAAGCTAGAGTTCTCCATAAATGCAAACAAAGACATGGATGGATAGAGCACCACAAGGTTAACAAAACATCCTTACAGATCATCCTCAAAAGAGGCACGGATCACTAGGAAACAACATGAACATATGGCATACCGACAAAAACAGAACAAGGACTTTGTGAAATTCTAAGTCCCTGAAATCAGCATTACCGATTACGCTACTTTGGAAGCTTGTGCTAGTCACCACACATATCACAAAAATACATGGTAAGCACCTCTTTAAAGATGACATGGCATATAACAAAACTCATGTAGAGCTCAGGAACATATAATGCACACATTAATCATGACAAAAATGACAAATATCTATTTGATGAAACAGATCTGGCAAATTTATCACATAGCCCTCTTCCAACAGCATTTCGGGTATCAAGATGAGCTCAAATGGAAATGATGCAATGAGATGAAATGATGTACTCTTTGAGACGAACATTCCGATATGTTACACGCGCAAATCGGAGCTACAGATGCAAAGTTATAGCATGTGCAGGAATGCAAAACATTAGGATTCTCTGGGAAAAAGTCAACCCTCTCAGATCCAGATCGGGCCGGCACGCGGATCGAGGAGGTCACCGGATTCACTGTTCACCGGAGTAGCGAGGGAGGCCGGAGTTGAGGGAGCTGGTCGGAGGAGGAGGTCGCCGGGGCCGGTGACGAGGTGACCCCGGTGAGGAGGCGCGGCGGTGGTCGGCGGAGGCAGGGGCAGCGCGGCCGCGTGATGGGAGACGAGGTCGCCAGAGCTCGGCGGTCGAGGATGGCGGGCGGCGGCGCCGGGCCGTCGGGCGGCCGGACAGGAGGAAGACGGCGGCGGGGTTCGCGGGTGAAGGCGTGGGGCGCGTGGGCTCGCGGGGGCCCGACTTGGGACTCCCGGGCTGGAGTGGTGGGAGGCGGCGCAGGGCCATGTGGCAGCCCCGGAGTGGTGGCGGCGGTGTGTCTGGCGGCTGGCGGACGTGTCCGGCCGCGCGGAGAGGAGCGGGGCTAGGGTTAGGGGGTGGAATGACCCGAATATTTCGGGAGAGATGCTATTTTATAGGTAGGAGGAGCTAGGAGGCTCCAAATTGAGCACGGTTTTCAGCCACGTGATCGTGATCGAACGCTCTAGATAATGGAGAGGGTTTAGGTGGGTTTTGCGCCAAATTGGAAGGGTGTTGGGCTGCAACAAAAATGAGGCCTTCTCGGTCCCTCAGTTAACCGTTTGAGTATCAAACAAAGTGCAAATGGCACAAAACTTGACAGGCAGTCTACCGGTAGTAAACCAAGGCCGCTTGGCAAGTCTCGGTTCAATCCGGAAATGTTTAACCCCCACACACGAAAAGAGGTAGAAAGGACCACCGGAGGAGATAGGAGCGCCGGAATGCAAAACGGACAACGGGGAAAATGCTGGGATGCATGAGACGAACACGTATGAAAATGCAATGCACATGATGACATGATATGAGATGCATGACAAAGGAAACAACACATGGAGACAAAACCCGAACCCGAGGAAAATAAAATAACTTAGTGCCGAAAACGGCAAGAGTTGGGATACATATAAGGTAAATTACATCTGGGGTGTTACATCAATAATTTGATCAATGCGGGGGAGGGGGAAGGGATCCTTAGGGCAAGCCTTATTGAGGTCTTTAAAATCGACGCACAGGCGCCAGGATTTATCCTTATTTGGTACCATCACCAGATTTGCCAACCAGTGCAGATGTTTTAGTTCTCTAATGAATCCGGCCTCGATTAGCTTGGCTAGCTCCTATCCCATGGCTTGATGTTTGGGTTCAGAAAAGCGCCGCAGTGTTTGTTTGACCAGTTTGTATCCCTTTAATATGTTGAGGCTGTGTTCGGCCAGCTTGCGTGGCATTCCTGGCATGTCAGAAGGGTGCCAGGCGAATATATCCCAGTTTTCACGAAGAAAATCCTGTAGCACTGCATCGACCGTTGAGTCTAGCTATGCCCCAATAGATGCTGTCTTCTTGGGATCCGTTGGATGGACCTGGAATTTGACTATTTCTTCCGCTGGCTTGAAGGAGGTGGATTTGGGGCGTTTGTCTAAGATCACATCGTCCCTGTCCACCGTGGAGCGCAGTGCGGTTAATTCTTCGACCGTGAGGGCTTCAAATAATTCCTCAAGGGCCAGGGATGCGGTTTTATTTTCGGCGTGGATTGCTATGTCCGGATCACTGGCGAGAGTGATTATGCCGTTGGGCCCAGGCATCTTAAACTTCTTGTACCCGTAGTGAGGTACGGCTTGGAAGTGTGTAAATGCCTCTTGCCCCAAGAGGGCGTGATATCCGTTGTTGAAAGGGGCCACTTGGAAGGTTATTTCTTTGGACCGATAATTCTCTGGCGTGCCGAATACCATGTTGACTGTTATTTTTTCCACACAACGCGCGTCCCTACTGGGAATGATTCCTCGGAAAGTCGTGATGCTTTGCTCGATGCTGTATATTTCCATTTTGTCGAGTGTATCTTCATAGATGAGGTTTAGTCCGTTGCCACTGTCCATGAGAACCTTGGTGAGCCAAAAGCCATCGACGATTGGACTGAGGACCAAGGCGGCTGGTGCTCGAATTGTCTTGTATTTTTGGTTCGTCACCGGCATTAAAAGTTATAGCCATGTATTTCCAAGGGTTTATTGCTGCAATTTGACAGACTTCGGCGAGTCCGCGGAGTGCCCTTTTGTGCATATTGTTTGAGGTGAAGGTCTCGAAGATCGTCAGTAGTTTGGGGTCATCGTCTTCTAGGGGATGTTGTTCTGGGGTATTCTTGGTGAGGATATCCTCGCCGCTCTTGGCCACTTGCTAGAGTATACAACATGCTCTAAGGCTATGTGTTGGTATGTTATCCGGTGTTGCGTGTATTTTGCATGTTCCATCGAGCCATCCTTCCAGAACGGTTCCGCGCCTTGTATTGGACTTATATTTCTTTACTGCTAGACCGGGCGTGTTACAAGGGTGTGCCCTTTTCGCCTGAATGAGGGTTTGAGTGGGGACCAATGGTTCCCAATGGGCTGCCTGAGTTTTCCAGGCACTTTCCATTTCGCTGAACTTCTGTACGATAGTTCCCAAGTCAGCGAACTGTAGTATGCGACGGCGGTAGATGGTGTTGAGGATTCCTTCGTCCATACAGTTGTTGCGGAACGCTGAGATCGCTTCCTCGTCGCGGCAATCTTTAATCTTGTGTTTGACAAGAAGAAATCTGGCCCAGAAGTGGTGGTCCGTTTCCTGAGACTGGTGTTGTATGCTCATGAGAGCGCTTATATTTGGGTGGGTCGGTGGTTTTAAATCTGAACCCAGACCCAATTTTGGATCCGGAGTCTGAAGGACTTCCGAACTTAACAGATCGGGCTCCAGGATATCCACTGATTTCTTAGGCCCATCGTCTGATTCTATGTTCGGAGGGCAGGATGCATCTCCTCGCGGGTGGGTGTCCGGCTCTTCGAAGCCGGAGATCCAAACATAGTCTGTCCTTTGTATGGAGGAAAAGTTGTCATCTCGCTCCTCGACTACCGCTATTTGGTGGGTGATCGGTGGAGATTTGATTTCTCTCTGATCGGGTTTAAGCCCAATTCGATCATAGTCTGTAGTGACCTCCAGGGCGGCGATGCGATGTAGGAGCACGTTTAAAGACGAAAGCTCCGCTGGATCCATCAGCTTGGAGTGTTCGGAGTCGATACGAAGGGGATTTTTGATGACCCGGGAGGCCATTGTCGGTTTAATGATCTAATGTGCAGTCATGGTAAAGCCGCCCAGCCGGAGGGTTTGGCCTGGGACCAGCACTCCTCCGGCGATGATATTGTCCTTGAGAAAAAGGCGAGCCGTCGATCCTGTCGTCGACGTCATAGTGGAACTCTCAATGAAAGCACCAATGTCAGTGTCAAAACCGGCGGATCTCGAGTAGGGGGTCCCAAACTGTGCGTCTAAGGTCGATGGTAACATGAGCCAGGGGACACGATGTTTACCCAGGTGCGGGCCCTCTCTATGGAGGTAATACCCTTCTTCCTTCTTGATTGATCTTGATGAGTATGAGTATTACAAGAGTTGATCTACCACGAGATCGAGATGGCTAAACCCTAAAAGCCTAGCATGTATGACTATGATTGCGACTGTCCCCCTTCGGTCTAAGTCCTCCGATTTATATAGACACCAGAAGGATCTAGGGTTACACAAGGTCGGTTAGAAAGAAAGGAATCTACTTATTTGATTGTCAATCTTGCCTTCCACGCTAAGGAGAGTCCCATCCAGACACGGGTGCAGTCTCCGGTCTTCGTATCTTCATAGCCCATCAGTCCGGCCCATGGCTAACAGGCCGGACGCCCGAGGACCCCTTAGTCCAGGACTCCCTCAGTGGTTCTCTTCGGACCAGGTTACCGAGGTCTCCCGGGTTCGGCCGCTAGGCTTACCCTTCTGGGACTTCGTCCCTTTGGGGGCCACCACTTGCAGCTCCTCGATCAGTGATACGTCTCCAACGTATCTATAATTTTTATTGTCCCATGCTATTATATTATCTGTTTTGGATGTTTTATATGCATTAATATGCTATTTTATATTATTTTTGGGACTAACCTATTAACCTAGAGCACAGTGCCAGTTTATGTTTTTTTGTTGTTTTTGAGTTTCGCAGAAAAGGAATACTAAACGGAGTCAAAACGGAATAAAACTTCACGATGATTTTTCTTGGACCAGAAGACACCCATGGGACTTGGAGTCGAAGCCAGAAGAGCCACGATGCGGCGGCAAGGGTGGAGGGCGCGCCCTAGGGGGGCACCCCTACCTTGTGGGTCCCTCGAGACTCCCCTAACCTAGCTCTTCCTCCTATATATTCACATATATTCCAAAACCACCAGAGCATCCATGAAAACACTTTTCCACCGCCACAACCTTCTGTTTTCGTGAGATCCCATCTTGGGGCCTTTTTCGGCAACCTTCCAGAGGGGGATTCGATCATGGAGGGCATCTACATCAACTCTATTGCCCTTCAGATGAAGCGTGAGTAGTTTACCACAGACCTGTGGGTCCATAGATAGTAGCTAGATGGCTTCTTCTCTATCTTTGATTCTCAATACCATGTTCTCCCTGATGTTCTTGGAGATCTATCCGATGTAAACTTCTTTTGCGATGTGTTTGTAGAGATCCGATAAATTGTGGATTTATGATCAGCTCATCTATGAAAATTATTTGAATATTCTCTGAATTATTATGTGCATGATTTGATATCTTTGTATTTCCCTTTGAATTATCGATTTGGTTTGGCCAACTAGATTGGTTTCTCTTGCATTTGGAGAAGTGCTTAGCTTTGGGTTCAACCTTGCGTGATTTCACCCAGTGACAAAGTAGGGGTAGTGAGACACGTATTGAATTGTTGCCATCGAGGATAAAAAGATGGTGTTTTCATCATATTGCTTGAGTTTATTCCTCTCCATCATGTCATCTTACTTAAGGCGTTACTCCGTTCTTCATGAACTTAATACTCTAGATGCATGTGTATGGCGGTTGATGTGTGGAGTAATAGTAGTAGATGCGGGCAGAAGTCGGTCTGCTTGACACGGACATGATGCCTATATTGCATAATCATTGCCTTGGATATCGTCATAACTTTGCGATTTTCTATCAATTGCTCGACAGTAATTTGTTTACCCACCCTTTTATTGCCTTCATGAGAGAAGCGTCTAGTGAAACCTATGCCCCCCCGGCTCTATTTTCCATCATATTAGTTTCGGATCTAGTATTTTGCAGTCTTTTATTTTCCGATCTACAAACCAAAAAATCCAAAAATATTTTATGTTTAGTTTAGGTTTATTTAGGTCTATCAGATCTCACCTTTGCATGTGACCATGAAGGGATTGACAATCCCTTTATCGCGTTGGGTGCAATTGTTTGATTGTTTGTCCAGGTGCATCTATTGGGTACTTGCGCGTTTCTGCTACTGGGTTGATACATTGGTTCTTAACTGAGGGAAATACTTATCTCTATTGTGCTGCATCACCCTTTCCTCTTCAAGGGAAAAACCAACGCAAGCTCAAGAAGTAGCAATTAGGAGCGCCACGGGCAGGGGATGTTGGGAAACATTGCATGGAAAACAAAACAACTTCTACGCACAAGCAATGATCTATCCATGGAGATGGATAGGAATGAGGGGGAGTGTGTCTATGTACCCTCGTAGACCGTAAGTGGAAGCATTTCATAACGCGGTTGATGTAGTCGAACTTCTTTGTGCTTCAACCGATCAAGTACCGAACGTACGACACCTCTGCTTTCTGCACACGTTCAGGTAGATGACGTCCCTCGCCTTATTGATCGAGCAAGATGTCGAGGTAGTAGATGAGTTCTGTCAGCACGACGACATGGTGATGGTGAAGTGATCTCCGCAAGCCTTCGACTAAGCACTACGAAAATATTACTGATGTGGTAAACGATGGAGGGGGGCGCCGCACACGACTAGGCAATTGTCTGTTGTGTGCTAGGCGCCCCCTCCTCATATATATAGGTGGGAGGGAGGGAGGAGCAGCCATAGGAGGCACCCAAGTAGGAGGAATCCTACTTGGAGTCCCTCCCAAGCTGCACGCCCCCTGCCATATATAACCAAGGGGGGAGGAAAGAGGGGGGAGAGGGAAGGAAGTAGGAATCCTAACCAACACTTTCCTTGACCTTGCCTCTTTCCTTCTCCTCCTTATAGGGATGGCCAATATAGGGGCGCACCAGGGTTGGTGTGTTCCCTCACTTGGCCCATAAGGCCCATATCTTTGCCGGGGGTGCCCGAAACTCCTTTTCGGTGACCCGATAAGTACCCGGTACCCTCGAACACTTCCAGTGTCTGAATACCATCATCCTATACACAATTCTTTACCTATCGACCATTTTGAGACTCCTCGTCATGTCCGTGATCTCATCCGGGACCCTGAACAACATTCGGTCACCAAATCACATAACTCATATAATACTATATCGTCATCAAACGTTAAGCGTGCGGACCCTATGGGTTTGAGAACTATGTAGACATGACCAAGAAACCTCTCCAGTCAATAACTAATAGCGGAACCTAGATGCTCATATTGGCTCCTACATATTCTATGAAGAAATTTATCGGTCGAACCGTTATGACAACATACGTTACTCCCTTTGTCCATCGGTATGTTACTTGCCCGAGATTCGATCGTCGGTATCTTCATACCTAGTTCAATCTCGTTACCGAAAAGTCTCTTTACTCATTCCGTAATACATCATCCTGCAACCACCTCATTAGTCCCTTTGCTTGTAAGGCTTCTTATGATGTGTATTGTCGAGAGGGCCCAAAGATAGCTCTCCGAAACTCGGAGTGACAAATCCTAATCTCAATCTATGCCAACCCAACAAACACCTTCGGAGATACTTGTAGAGCATCTTTACAATCACCAGTTATGTTGTGACATTTGATAGCACACAAGGTATTCCTCCGGTATCCGAGAGTTGCATAATCTCATAGTCGAAGAAATATGTATTTGACATGAAGAAAAAAGCAATAGCAATAAAACTGAACGATCATAATGCTAAGCTAACGGATGGGTCTTTTCCATCACATCATTCTCCTAATGATGTGATCACGTTCATCAGATGACAACACATGTCTATGTTTAGGAAACTTAACCATCTTTGATTAATGAGCTAGTCTAGTAGAGGCTTAGTAGAGACACGATGTTTTGTCTATGTATCCACACATGTATTGATAGAGGCAAAGGTGTCCCGATGTTTCGATGAGATGGTGGCTATCATTT
The DNA here is from genome assembly GCF_018294505.1 of Triticum aestivum. Taxonomy (NCBI): domain Eukaryota; kingdom Viridiplantae; phylum Streptophyta; class Magnoliopsida; order Poales; family Poaceae; genus Triticum; species Triticum aestivum. Next base: position 307,217,169 of record NC_057797.1, read on the forward strand.
TCTGTGGGAGTCTACCTTGACGATCTGACTACGAACGTGCGAGACGTCGCGCCTTAGAAATCGCTAAACCAACTTCCGAGCGGTTATTGACCACGCTGGAGCACGATCAACCTGACCACGAGGGTCTGTTTCCTCTGAGCAAACGAAGAAGAAGCAACAAATTGAGATTGCAATCTAGATATTGCGAATATAAGAGGAAAGCTTTATTAATGAAGGTGGGGTTCTGTTACGCCTTTCTCTGGTCGTTGAACACAAACGAAGTATGCGAAGTTGCAGCTATGTCGAACTTTTAATGTAAACAAAACCCAAAGTCTAAACCATACCCTAAGGGTTGTATATATGGAGGAGAGAGGGGAATTTCGTGGCCCTTGGAGGAGGGGTCCAAAACCAACCCTAACTATTGTTTCCCCACACATACGGACTCTAAAAATAGCCTATAATCAAGTATTTCGAAATTACATGGACCTGGCCCAAAAATAAGGTGACACAGCACCTACAATAGCCTTTGGACGAAATTTATGAAGTGACATCTTGTATTTTTCGTCCAAGGCTTCATGCACTTATTATGGTGGCTTCAAAGTCCTGAAATCATCACTTCTAACTCCGTTCTTGTTCCCCTTGCACACACCATCATATCCATGCTTGAACTTGCTCCAAGGTTCATCTTTCTTGTCCAAGCTAGGCCCTTCATTTGTAAGCAACACAAATGTGTCCAATTTGGGTAGCATCATATTCTCATGAACATTAGAATCTTTACCAAGAAAAAAAGTATCTGGTAATTTAATTGGCGTGCGCGACCTCTAGTAATTGGTCCAGTATGTATAAAAGTAGGGGTTGTGGGTGTAACAATGGTATTGATGTCCTCATAATCCTCCCATTCTTGAAATGAAGTCATCCTCGATGGAAGCTCATCTTCCTCACCCAAATAAGGCTTCAAATCTGCAATGTTAAAAGTGGGTCTAACTCCAAAATCTGCAGGCAGCTCAAGTTTATATGCATTATCATTTATTTTCTCTAACACCCTAAAAGGACGATCAGCACGTGGCATTAGCTTTGATTTGCACAAATTAGGAAATCTATCCTTACGCAAATGTAACCAAACAAGATCTCTAGGTGCAAACACAACATGTTTTCTACCCTTATCTCTGATACGTCTCCGTCGTATCTTTAATTTTTGATTGTTCCATGCCAATATTATACAACTTTCATATATACTTTTGGCAACTTTTTATACTGTTTTTTGGGACTAACATATTGATCCAGTGCCCAATACAAGTTCCTGTTTGTTGCATGTTTTTTGTTTCGCAGAAAATCCATATCAAACGGAGTCCAAACGGGATAAAAACTAACAGAGATTTTTTTGGAATATATGTGATTTTTGGGAAGAAAATCAATGTGAGACGATGCCCGAGAAGGCCAAGAGGCAGGGGGCGCCCTAGGGTATCAGGCACGCCCTGGGCCCTCATGGCCACACCATAAGGTGGTTGGTTCCCTTCTTTCGCCACAAGAAAGCTAATATCCGGATAAAAATCATGTCCAAATTTCAGCCCAATCGGAGTTACGGATCTCTGGGAATATAAGAAACGGTGAAAGGGCATAATCTGGAACGCAGAAACAGAGAGAGACAGAGAGACAGATCCAATCTTGGAGGGGCTCTTGCCCCTCCGCCGCCATGGAGGCCATGGACCAGAGGTGAAACCCTTCTCCCATCTAGGGAGAAGGTCAAGGAAGAAGAAGAAGAAGGGGGGCTCTCTCCCCCTCTCTCCCGGTGGCGCTGGAACGCCGCCAGGACCATCGTCGTGTGACGGCGATGTCGGCGTTCTGGCAACGGGGGTCCCCAGACTTGCCTGCCTGCGGCCTGCGGCATGGCTCAAAGGGGGGCCCAGCACGGCCCATCTTCACCAACACAGACCCAAGACCCTCGCAAGGGGCCAATCCTCGCGGGGAGGACGACGCGGAGCTTCCTCAGGCACGGCCTCATCAGGCTAGCTCGCGAGGAGGCGGAGAGATCAAGGCGGGGTACCACACGAGGTCCCCGTGACGCAAGCCATGACGACCGAAGGCGCCAAGCGGGTGCCAGCCCGCGCAGCGTCCTCCTTTCCTCCTTGGTGCAAAGGGAGCAAGCGCAGCCGCGGAGTACCGAGGCATCAGGCAAAGGTTGCCATTTCGGTGCAACAAGACCAAGACCAGGAGGACTACAAGACGGAGGTCATTGTGGAGCCCAAGACGGCGTCACCACCAGAGCTTTGTGCAGGAGAAGACTACTTTTGTCAGGATAGCTAGTACTAGTTGTCCCCCTTCAAATTAGCCCGCCATTCTTGGCTCCCTTCCCGCTTGATATTTGGGAAGAGGACCAGGGCCTCTATAAATAGGACCAACCACCCACAAAACGAAAGGGGGGAAGAGAAAGCAAAGATGAGGGAAAAAGAAAAGGATGAGAGAAGGAAAGAGAGAGAGAGAGAAGGGTGCTTGAACCCCTCCCGGCAGTTCATCGCCCCAGCCAAGAGCAGACCCTCGCGAGGCTGTTCTTCCTTGTATTGTTCATCATCATCAGCCCAAGAGGCAATCCACCACACCACACACTGGAGTAGGGTATTACACCGCAATGGTGGCCCGAACCAGTATAAACCCTGTGTCATTCGTGTTGTTCTTTCCATTGCTTAGATCTTAGCGAGGCGGAGGGGTGCAGGTAGGTAGGAGGCAAAATCTCCGCATGCACCCCAGTGTTAGAACCTCAAGGGTCTGCCAGAACCAGAAATCCGACATTTGGCGCGCCAGGTAGGGGTGCACCGGAATTCGTCTTCCACCGCCCCGTTCTCCTCCTACCATCGCGCCCATGTCTGACGCTCGTCGGGCCCGCGCTGAGCGCCGGGCCGCTCTCGCTTCCCGCGTCGCCCAGACGGCTCCTGTCGGCGGGCGTCCTCGCCGTTCCCCGTCACCTGCCGTCAACGCCGCCATCGGCCCAGCGGGAGACGAGCAGCAAGCATCGTCTCAGCATCCGTCCGTGTGGCAAGACGGCTGCACCGCTACTCCCTCGCTCACCCCAGCTGGTTCTTCGTCCCGCGCGCTCCGTGCACCCATGGAGGCTCGAGCTGCGCTCGTCGCGGCAAACGAGCTCCTGCGCTACCGTCCCGTCGATGACGTCTACGAAGAATGGCTCGACCGCGTCACCGAGCTCGTCCGCGCCGCAGGGGGCTCTACTGCATCGTCCTGTCCGCTACGCCGCACCCCGCCCCGCGCGGGCGACGAAGCTCCGGCGGCGCCCCGGCCGCCTCCTCCACAAGCAGGCGCCATGGCTCCAAGGCGCGTAGCCCCTGGGCGGAACCCACTCCGTCAGGTGCCAGCGCGGCAAGAGCAGAGCTGACAAGAAGTCCCTCGCCCGCAAGAAGTTGCCCGAGCGCTCCCTGCTCCAGCACGTCGCGACCATGCTCCTGCTCCCGCACGTCAAGACCCAGCTGCAGCGTGTGGGGACATGCAAGACCAAGCTCTCCGTCACCCAAGGCCTCCCGTGGCCATAGCAGGCTGCCGTGCCTTCACCACCGAGCTACGCAGCATCGCGTGGCCCGGCAAGTTCAAGCCGGACCTGCCTCCCCGTTATGACGGCACGGCCGACCCTGCGGAGTTCCTCCAGCTCTACGAGCTGGGCATCGAAGCTACCAACGGAGACGAGAAGGTCATGGCGAACTGGTTTCCCATGGCGCTCAAGGATGGTGCCCGCACCTGGCTCCTGAACCTGGCTCCAGGCACGATCTCCTCCTGGGATGAGATGCGCACCCACTTCATCGCCAACTTCCAAGGTACTCGCGACCGGCCACCCGCCGTGAGCGACATGCGCCGCATCAAGCAACAACCCCGGGAGACCCTGCAGAAGTACATCCAGCGCTTCAACAACACGCGCCTCAAGATTCCCAAGGTGACTGAGGAGGCCATCATCTCAGCCTTCTCCGACGGCGTGCGCGATGTCAAGATGAAGGAGGAGCTGGCGATGCATGAAGACGTGTGCACCTCCTTGGAGCTGTTCAACTTGGTGACCAAGTGCGCCAGGGCTGAGGAAGGGCGTCTCTCCCTCCTCGAGCTGCCTGCCGTAGACCCAGAAGAGAAGAAGCCCAAGGCCAAGGACGTGAAGCGCAAGGGGGCTGCCGTGCTCGCGGCAGAACCAGACACCAAGCGGGGAAGAGATTAGCCCGAACCTTCCAAGGGCAGTAGGTACTGTGTGTACCACGACCTCCACACCCACAACACCAACGAATGTCAAGAGCTCCGAGCCGTGCGAGAAGGAAGGATCGGCCGTCGCCCCGACCGTGGTCACCAGGGCTAAGGTCGAGGAGGAGGAAGGAATGCAGGACGCTAGGAAGACCGTGGCCCGCGCCAAGGGTGGCGCGATCAACCTCGTGAGGATCGCTGGCAAGACCCGCCTCGTGAGGGAGGCTGGAGGGATCAGCCTCGCGAGGATCGCCCGCATGGCAACGCAGGCCTCCCTCCGCTGCCGCCGCAGCCAAGGAGAAATGAGGACCGCCACCAAGATGAGGGGGCTGGGGGCTTCCAGGAGCCGCGTGCGATCGCCTGCATCCTGGGCGGGGCTCAAGCCCCAGCCTCTCAACGCATCTTCAAGAAGTTCGCCCGCGAAGTGAATGCAATCCTCCCCAGGCTTGAAGCCACGCGCCCTCTTAGGTGGTCGGCGTGCGCCATCACGTTTAGCTCAGCAGATCAGCTCAAGTGCGCGGCTATAGCCGGAGTCCTCCCGATGCTTTGTTCCCCAATCATCAGCAACATGGTGGTCACCAGGACCCTCGTCGATGGCGGGGCAGGGCTCAACGTCCTGTCCGTGGAAACATTCAACAATCTCCAAGTGCCCTATAGCCAGCTTCAGCCAACCAAGCCCTTCTCCGGAATCACCGACGGCTCCACGGTCCCGATTGGGCAGGTCCGCCTCCCTGTCACCTTCGGGGCACGTGACAACTACCGCACCGAGCTCATCGACTTCGACGTCGCTCACATTCGCCTGCCGTACAACGCCATCCTTGGGTACCCGGCGCTGGCCAAGTTCATGGTCGTAACTCACCACGGCTACAACATCCTCAAGATGCCAGGGAGTGGCGGAGTCATCACGGTGCCCTGTGAAGAGAAGGACGCTGTGTGTTCCCTAGAACGAGCCTTTCAGGCCGCGTCGCTGGAAGACCCGGATCGCAGAAGCAGGAGGCTTCCCGAGACCGCCCCTGTCGGTGTCAAAACCGGCGGATCTCGGGTAGGGGGTCTCGAACTGTGCGTCTAGGCGGATGTTAACAGGAGACAAGGGACATGATGTTTTTACCCAGGTTCGGGCCCTCTCGATGGAGGTAAAACCCTACTCCTGCTTCATTAATATTGATGATATGGGTAGTACAAGAGTAGATCTACCACGAGATCAAGGAGGCTAAACCCTAGAAGCTAGCCTATGGTATGATTGTTGTATGATGAAGTTGGCCTATGGACTAGAACCCTCCAGTTTATATAGACACCAGATAGGGTTAGGGTTACACAGAGTCGGTTACAATGGTAGGAGATCTTGAATATCCGCATCGCCAAGCTTGCCTTCCACGCCAAGGAAAGTCCCATCCGGACACGGGACGAAGTCTTCAATCTTGTATCTTCATAGTCCTGGAGTCCGGCTGAAGGTATAGTCCGGCTACCCGAACACCCCCTAATCCAGGACTCCCTCAGTAGCCCCTGAACCAGGCTTCAATGACGACGAGTCCGGCGCGCAGATTGTCTTCGGCATTGCAATGCGGGTTCCTCCTCCAAGTCCTTCAAGAAGATTTTAGACACCAAGGATAGTGTCCGGCTCTCCAAAATAAGTTTCCACATATTGCCATAGAGAGAATAATATCAACACAAATCTAATCTGCTGCCGTATTCTGTAGCATGACATCACACTACGGCCAAGTGCTTTACTCGAATCGTTTTTACTTTTCCACCTCAGCACGTTTAGCGAGGCAGTTTCCTTGGCACGTCTTGTCAAAGCAGAGATCGTATCCCCCCTTTTACGGGATTCTCATCAATACGGACATGGGTAACCCAATCGTGCACGTTAGCATGTCTTCTAGATTAAAGGCGAGTCCCAAACGGTTACGGGGAGGGCTCCTGTTATTCAACCTCTTATAAAGAGACCAGGGCCTTACTCCTTTTCCCCAATCTCAAAACAAGTTCGCCCATTGCCTCGAGTTCCAACACCCTAGGCTCCAGATTCCAGGCGCTTCGGACCTTCGACAATGTCCGGTTCCGACCTTCAAGGCCGATGGATGCCCTCCTCTGTCACGGAGGAGGACGTGCTAAAGTTGAGAGAGGCTAAGTTCTTAACTGCCGAAATTTCGCTTAGGTTGCCTGCTCAAAGGCAGGCTATTCCCAGTCCCCAGCCCGGTGAGAGCGTAGTGTTCATGTCTCACTTCCTTCGGGAGTTAGGCTTCCCGACGGATCCCTTCGTGAGGGGGGTGATGTTTTATTACGGGCTGGAATTTCATCACTTAGCTCTGGAGTCCATCCTCCACATTTCCTCATTCATCGTTGTGTGCGAAGCGTTCCTCCGTGTTACTCCTCACTTCGGATTATGGCTCAAGACTTTTGGAGTGGAGCCGAAGATGATCGAGGGACGGCACGCAGAGTGCGGAGGCGCTGTCATAAGTAAGAATGCTGATGCTCCATGGCCCGAGGGCTCCTTTCAAGAGGAGCTCGGCTTGTGGCAACGAGAGTGGTTCTACATCACCGCTCCCAGGAGCGCCAAGTGGGTGGCGCATCCTGCCTTTCACTCGGGTCCCCCATCACGGCTAGCGTCATGGGTCAACAAAGGATTAGATTGGGGGTTATCCAAAGACGTGCCCTTGTTGCAGGGGCACATCAGGGATCTCTTAGAAAGAGACCTCAACCTGGTCAAGGTGACGCAGGTCATGCTAATTCGCTGAACACTGCCCGGCAAATGTCGCTCCCTTCGTCTATGGGAGTTTAATCCGGAGGGACCTTGAGCTCTCCAGCATTTTATGGGCGCAACGCCCGTGGAGATGTATAAAATGTTCTTCGGATCACAAGCAATGTGTCCGGATTTGACCGAGGACGCAGGTTTAAGCTGCAATCGCCCGGATACTCAAGTAAGTAACCTTGTGCCCGGACTCTCTATCCGTAAAATTGTCATAAATTCGCCCCTAAAAGAGTTGTCCTTTTAAACAGGAGTGGATAGCGAAGGCAAAGCTGATCAGGTGTCCGGCTCCCCTTCCTGAGACCAGGTCGGATCCCGTGCTGGTCAGGATGTTGAAGATCGTGCCTTTGAAGGGAAGTGAGGGGGAGGACAAGGAAACTATGGCCTCCTCGAAGGAGGCTGCTCCGAAGGGAGGAACCGACAATTCCTCTCCTAAGGGGAAGAAGAGGGCTACCTCTGACGACCCGGAGACCATGGCCTCAAAGCGGGGGAAAAAGTCCTCGTCAGAGGGTCCGACGCTGGGGAGATCCTCGGCCGAACGACTCCCTCAAAGGGATCAGCCCTCCAGCCAGCCATAAGTAGAGAAAGATTTTCCTTTAGAGGGATGAGAGAAATCCTTGCTTTTTATCTGAGAAGATTAACCGAAATTTTACTTTATAGCTCGGACCTTAGCCCTTCTCAGCAGAGCTCTTCTTCGGGGGATCTTCTTCCGGAGATGATGGAGAGTGGAACGCCTCCCCCTGCCGTACCGCCTGGCGAGGCGGGCGACCCTGAGGTGTCGCCGCGGAGGGTTTCTCCGAATCCGGCAGGGGTGGAAGGTAGCCATATGTCCCCCCAAGGTTCTCCGTGTCCAGCCTTCGATGGAGGTCATAGGACGAGCCCGGCACCGTCCGGTGCGCGGTCGGAGGAGCTGATGATTCTGCTGGGGCGAGCTTCTATCTCAGAGGAGCACCGTGCATTGATGGGTACGGTGATTGGAAGGATTTCGTCTACGGAAAGCGGATTGCATGAGGCCGTCAGAAGTTTGCTGATGGGTTTTGAGGTACGTCTGATAATGTACTTCTTCATCAGTTGCGCATAAAACAAGATGCGCCCTGTGTAGATAGTAGCCCCTGAGACTCTGCGCGTTGTCAAGAAATGACGGCACGCAGAGGATCATAATCCCAGGTCTAAGATGTCGTCTTTGAATGTAGGTGGCGAGGTGTCAGGAATTAAGCCGAACTGATTATTTGGCCGAACTAAAGCGACAACTGGACGTGGCAGATGCCGACATCGCGCTTGTCAACAAGCGGCTTGATGAGGCTCAAGGTATGTAATTCCTCGGGCAGCATCAGGTAAGAGGAGCTTCATGCCAGTGTCTTACAATGTGTGTGCTTGACGCAGATGGTACGGCCGCTGTGGAGAATCTTAGGGCAGAACTTGCCCGAGCTAAGGAGCAAGCAAGAAAAGGCGATGCGGCTGCCGAGAAGGCCCTTGAAGAGCTGAGAACCGAACAGGCTGCTCACTGCCGAAGCACGGAAGAGATGGCCGAGATGGCCGAGAAGTTAAAGAGCGCTGCAGACCACTGCAAACTTCTTGAGAAAGAAGACCGGGCGAGACAGACGGACTTAGAGAAGGCCATTGCCGATGCCAAGGACGCTCGCTCTGCGATGAGAGCTGCGAAGGAGGAGCTGCGTCAGGCCAAACAGATTGCGGCTGGAAAGCCCTTTATGCTACGGAGGAAGTTTTGCGATCCGAAGTTTGCTCCGTTGGACCAGATGTGGAGTGTGGAGGACACCTATCTGGATTTGGCAGCAAGTGCTGCTGATGCGACCGAACACTTTCGAGATCTAAAAGATCGCGAAGTGGAAAAGCTTTTCTGGTCACAGTTCCACAATCCAGAGCGTCCGCTGGGAGTGGACGATCGCCTGGCTCAATAGGCCGAACTGAATAGATTGTCCGGACTCGCCATGAAGTACGTCATGGGTCATCTGTGGCCTGGGAGATCGGAGCCGAAGAGTTATTTCAGCTTGGTGCAGCAATTCCTTGACGCGGTGTCGCGTATCAATGCGATGAAGAGGTCAGCATGCATAGAGGGCGCACGGATGGCTCTTGCCCGTGTCAAGACATACTGGGCAGAGATGGAGACCACCATTGTTGCGTCTCGAGATTCGGACAAAAGCCGAGTACCCTCCGAGCACTATTTTCAGGAAGTCCTTGAAGGCACTCGTGTAATAGAGACGCAGTGCTCGAAGGATGCTATGTTATGATAGCATATGTAATTATAAAGCAATACTTTGATAAATTGTAGTGGCCTTTTATACTTGTGCCTTCAAGTATTGGGAACACCTCCTATGCGGTCGTTTTAAGATATA
>NC_057797.1:307226755-307231667 GCF_018294505.1 Triticum aestivum
CCCCCACGCACATAGTGCGGGGGTGCTCGCAGAAGACGCATTTTCACACTTAACCCAACGTCTTGGTCCTACAAAGGAGGTGATATCGCAGCGGACCAGGCAACAGGACTATAATGCTTTAACACTTTCACTTAGCCATAGGAGCTTGACAGTGGGACTATTTAGGTAGCCCCTTGGTGGCGACTGCGCTCGCCCGAGTTCGGGGCGCGTATGTGCCTGGCCGGGAAACGGCCCTTCGTTAAAACGGAGGAATCCTATAGATTCCGATAGGTCATCGGGTGGCTGACCAGTCTCACGCCACATCATGACAGTCAGTTTTCGGCTTTCTCTACTGAGGCGCTCGCCCGGCCTAACCGGGGCACAATCGTAGTAGTTCTTCTGGTGCTACCTTAGCCGATAGAGCGGAACATAAGGTAGCCGAACTCAGGAGCAGGGCAACCCAACATTTGACCAAAGACATGATTCGGAGCTGATGCATATAATGCCAAAACCCGCGACGCCGAACACTCCCTAAGGTGTTCGGTCTTTATGAGTGCGGGCAAAACAACACTCTTTATTAAAAAGCCCCTAGTGTCCAGGTACGCGCAAAAATTCTGACGTGGCCACATGCCAAGACGCCAGCCTCCTCCTTGGTTATATCAGAGAAAACCAGGGGATATGTAACAACAAGAGATAGTAAAAAAGGTTTACGCAGGGTCTTAATCTAAAAAGAATCCTTAGGACGGGTCCCTACTGCACGTCTGCGCCTGTGTCTCCGTTATGCCGTATCCTAGACGGGCGCCGCACGACGTTCATCTGCGAAAGAGAGGAACTGAGCTGAAAATGGGTTGTGCCGAACAAAAGTTTGAAATAAGCAAAGTATAAAGTAAAATATATAGAACTGAGCTTTATTGTCTCTTATTGTATATGTACGGAGCCCCTAGTGCGGGGGTATATGGCCACTAAGCCTGCATCAATGATGATTTTGTACCGAACTCGTCTATCCGCATTCGTGGTCTTTAATGACCTATTCCGAAATTTTTGGCCGGTGAAGCCATTGTACTGTGGGGCTATCAAAGCGGCCGCACAGTCCTCCGCTTGGGGGAGGGGCACATCAATGCTTCCCCTTTAAAGAGATGATGCCTCGTGGACCGGGCATCTTAAGCGTTAGAGATGCATAATGTGGTATTGCGTTAAAGCGGGCGAAAGCTTCGCGTCCCAGTAGTGCTTGATAGCGACTAGAGAATGGGACGATGTGGAAGGTCAGCTTTTCGCGGCGGAAGTTATCGGTAGAGCCAAATATAACTTCAAGCCGGATAAAACCCATGCCATGGGTGTCCGGACCAGGCGTGACCCCTTGAAAGGCGGTTTTGCTGCGGCGGATTCTTGCTGGGTCTATCCCCATGTGGCGGATTGTGTCCTGATATATCACGTTTAGTCCACTGCCGCCGTCCATAAGGACATTTGAAAACTGGAGTCCGCCAATTATTGGATTGAGTACCAAGGCAGTCCAGCCTGCGTTCCTGATACTTCTAGAATAATCCAGCTGATCGAAGATGATTGGTGCACTCCAAGGGAACATGTATGTTTTTTCTAGCCATATTGGTGCACTGGAGCATGTATTTGTAGTTCGGATTTGAATAAAAAAGGTCTAGAAAACTCAACTAATGAATAAAAAAGGTCAAACGAACACTGAATAATTTCAAAGTTCATAGCAAATCTCTTGTGGTTCCGTGTTGCATGTAGAAGAAAATACGAGGCTAGAAGAGGGAGCGATTATCGTTTGGCCCACAAGGGGACCCGTTTCCCTATCAAAACCACGAGGGTTCTTGCGACATGCTCCGGTTTGTAAGAGGTTTGTAATAAAGCTTGGCCCAAATTTGCAATGTTTTTACCACATCATATATGTGTCATGACATCACACCATGCCACCTTTGATGACTTTCTAGTGAGTTTTGGATTTATGGGGATTTAAAAACCGAGATTCGAAATGTTTGAGGATGATCCTGGACGCCGGTATGGTTGTAATTCATTCCCATTCCTGGCATGGGACCTAAACATGCACCCAAGGACACTTGTATAATTTTTCTAGCCATTTTGGCGGACTGGAGCATGTATTTGTAGTTCAGATTTGAATTATGGACATTAAATGCCTAGGAAACTCAATTAGTGTATAAATAGGCCAAACGAACCCTGAATAGGTCTAAATTTCAGCACGGATATCCTGTCGTTCCATGTTGTCCGTAGAAGAAAACACCAGGTGAAAATGGGCAGTGATTACGTTTCGCCCACAAAGGGAACACATTTCCCTATCGAAACCACGAGGCTTCTTTGAGAGAATCTCCAGTTTGTAAGAGGTTTGTAATAAAGCTTGGCCCAAATTAGCAATGTTTTTACCACGACCTATATGTGCCATGACGTGACACCATGCCACCTTTGATGACTTTCTGGTGAGTTTTGGATTTATGGGGATATAAAAACCGAGATTCCAAATGTTTGAGGACGAGCCAGGACGCTGGTACGGTTGTAATTTGTTCCCATTCCTGGCATGGGACATAAACATGTACCCAAGGACACATGTATAATTTTTCTAGCCATTTTGGTGAACTGGAGCATGTATTTGTAGTTCCGATTTGAATTATGGACATTAAATGCCTAGGAAACTCAATTAGTGTATAAAAAGGTCAAACGAACCTTGAATAAGTTTAAATTTCAGCACGGATATATTGTCGTTCCATGTTGCTCGTAGAAGAAAATACAAGGCAAAAAGAGGCAGTGATTACATTTTGCCCACAAGGGGAACATGTTTCCCTATCGGAACCACGAGGCAACTTTGAGAGAAGCTCCGGTTTTTAAGAGATTTGTAATAAATTTTGGCCCAAACTAGACAATGTTTTACCATGACATATATGTGCCATGACGTGACACCGTGCCACCTTTGATGACTTTCTGGTGAGTTTAGGATTTATGAAGATTTGAAAACCGAGATTCCAAATGTTTGAGGACGAGCCAGGACGTCCGTATGGTTGTAATTCATTCCCATTCGTGGCATGGGACCTAAACATGCACACAAGGACACATGTATAAATTTTCTAGCCATTTTGGTGAAATGGAGCATGTATTTGAAGTTTAGATTTGAATTATGGACATTAAATGCCAAGGAAAGTCAATTAGTGTACAAAAAGGCCAAACGACCACTGAATAAGTTCAAATTTCAGCACGGATATCTTGTCGTTCCATGTTGCCCGTAGAAGAGAATACAAGGCGAAAAGAGGCAGTGATTACGTTTCGCCCACAAGGGAGACACGTTTCCCTATCAGAACCATGAGGCTTCTTTGAGAGAAGCTCCGGTTTGTAATAAAACTTGCGCCAAAATGGACGAAAGGAATTCCTCGACATATATGTGCCATGTCATGACACCATGCTAGGTTTCACGATTTTCAGGTGAGTTTTGGATTTATGGGGATTTAAAAACCGAGATTCTACACACGAAATGTTTTCAATAGCACACAGTTCACTCACGAAAGCCGTGTGCCGACCAAACTGTGGACGATGCCCCCTCCCCCCTGCTACGCGCGTGATTTGAGTCATGCGTTTTGATTGGCCAGAACCCAAACACCACGGATCATACGTGTGCACCGTTGGATACTCCCAGATCTAATGGCAACCCTCAGCCCTTTCGACAGCACATGAAGTACATGGGTAAGCACTGTGCTCATGCGTCGTGCTTGCTCACGCTTCCTTCTCTACTACGTTTTCTAAACGGGCTACCGTTTCTCGCCACTCCACTCATTGGTTTCCCGCCTCTTCCCCCATCGGTTTCCCGCTACCAGTGCCAGTGCTCATTCAAGTCTAGCGGTGAGACACCAGCCATGTAAATATCCCTCACAGTTTCTAAACGCACAAATGTGTGCGATAGGAGGGAGTAGGTCTCCCTTGTGCGGCTTATAGTCGCAGCACATATATTTGGGCTCCCCGAGGTATATACACTACTAGAATTAGCTTATTTGCCGTCTGCCGACTCTTTGTCGTCCGCTGGCTGACGGCAAAGAGGTCTTTGCCGTCAGCCACATGAAAACGGACGGCAAAGATGTGGCTGATGGCAAACAAGGTATTTGCCATCAGCCATTTTTTGCCGTCCGCTGGCTGATGACAAAGAATCTTTGTCGTCCGCTACCAGGCGGCAAAGAGGTGGGTGGGTCCAGTTATTGTTTAGCCAACTCAATCCCACTGGCTCCACCTCTTTGCCGTTCGTTGGCTGACGGCAAAGAGGCGGGTACGTTAATGGCCGTCCCGCCCCCATCCTCTGTCTCTTCTCTTCACTCTCTCATTCCCTCCCCACCCACACCCATGCCGCCGGCGCCAACCCCGTCCGGCGTGGCCGGCCGCCCCGCACCCCTCCCCGACCTCCACCGCGGCCCCACCGCATCTTCCACGTCGGCCAGCCGCGCCGCGGCCATACCTGCCCCGTCCCGCCGTGGTCGTCCGGCCTCCCCCTCCACCGGGTCGCCGCCTCCTCCAGCGGCCGCCGCAGCCGTCCAGCCTCCCCTCCACCAAGTGAGCTCCTCCCTCTTTTTTGTTTAATTAGTTTCTTTTTGTTTCTTTTAGTTTAGTTTTTTGTTTTAGTTATAGTTATAGTTTAGTTTTAGTTTTAGTTTATTTTAGATTAGTTTAGTTTTAGTTTATTTTAGTTTAGTTTATTTTAGTTTAGTTTATTTTAGATTAGTTTTAGTTTAGAAGAAGAAGTAAAAGGAGGAGGAGGAGGAGGAGGAGGAGGAGGAGGGAGGAACAAGAGGAGGGAGAAGAAGAAAGAAGAAAAGAAGAAGAAGAAGAGGAAAAAGGAGAAGAAGAAGAAGGAGGAGGAGGAGAAGAAGACGAAGAAGAAGAAGAAGAAGAAGAAGAAGAAGAAGAAGAAGAAGAAGAAGAAGAAGAA
>NC_057797.1:307232330-307254728 GCF_018294505.1 Triticum aestivum
CCCGACACCCTAACACCACACCCAGACGCCCTACCAGCACACCCCGACCCCGACCCCGACACCACGACACCCTGACACCCCGATCGACCCCGGGCATGATGATGATACAAAACATCATATATATTTGTGTTGAACGGGTGTATTTTTATTATGTTCATGATTATGATACACTTAAATTATATACATATTATTATGTTCATGTCAGGTATCCAAATTTTTTATGTTGTACTAATTTCGTTTACTTTTTGTCATTGCAGGTGTTGACAGGATGGTGGGCAAGGGTCCTGAGCACCCTGATCCTCCTGCAAGCGCTACTGGGAGGGGTGGTTCCATTATTCCAGCCCAGCCCCTCTAGAGAGCGCTGCTAGACAGTATGTAGACAACTGCGGCGGGCGCTTCTTCTTCGGCTGGCAGAGGTCGGGTGAGGACAAAGAAGGCTGGAAGAGGTGGACGTGGCACGGGAGAGGTAGGAACGCCGTTACGCCTTCCTCGCCGCCACCCTCAGCTGATTCACCTGACCACAGGACTGCTCTGTCTGACATGGACCTATCTCGGACTCCGGTCCATGAGCCTCTGATCATTGATCCATCGCCCCACCAGACTCGGGTCGCCGATCCTTTGCCCCACGTGAGTCCGGTCCTAGAGTCTTCGTCCCAGAAGACTCCAATCATGGGGTCTTCATCCCAGAAGACACCGATCCCACAGTCTTCTTCCCATGAGACTTCAGAGGCTAGTGGCCCGGAGGATGGTAGCGAGGACACCTTTTTCAGATGATAGCTACAGCGACGATGAGCTGGTTCAGAAGGGCAAGAAGGTCTACAAGCATGGCTGAACAAAGCTCCCGCCCGTGCCGACGACCCCCAACCAGAGGTGGTTGATTGCGCCTAAAGGGTTGAAGTAAGTGCATTTACTATTTATTTTAACCTTTTGCCTTCATGTTCCTTCAAATTAATATCTAATGCATTGGCCTTGTCATACTGCAGGGGCTGGGTACACTCCCATGGTGTCCGCAGGCCCTACCAGGTCCTTGGTGTGATTTGCCGGCAACACTTCCCTGGGTGGGTCACGTTGCCCGGTGAGGGTCAGCTCCCGCAGCTAGCACTAACCTGGGAGCTGTACTCGGTTGCCCCGGCCCCGCCGGAGGAGAGGGTCGACGGTGTCTTGTGCGAGACAGTGTCCGACATTGTGTTCCATCGGTTTTGGGTAATTTCTTCTTTACAGAATTAAAAATCAACACTACCTAGTGATTGTACTAATCTGTGTTGTCTTGTTTTATTGCAGACCTTCTACAGGGTTTCAGAGGGAGAGCAGGAGGCCGCGTGTATGGTTGTCGAAACCAAGTGCAAGCGCCTACTTCAGAACATAAGGCACGAGGCTCGGGTGAAGGCCGTTCGAGACTACTATGCCTCGAAGGGTATTAGGAGGGGCAAGAAGAAGTACATGCAGGTAATTACCTATTCTTAAGGCCTAGAACTTAGTTTTCTTGATTTGATTTGTAGGTGTAGCGCTGAAATTTCTCTTGACTCAATTAGGTGCCCCCGAGATGGTGTGTGGATAAGATGGACTGTTGGGAGGCGTTGGTGGATGCCTGGTGCTCTCCCCAATGGAAAGTCGAACACCAAAGGGCCAAGGATAAGTGCGACCAATTGGAAGGTGTGCCACACCATCAAGGGAGCTCCAACCTGTTTGACTACGGGGATAACTGGGTATGTGGTTTGCTACATGATTCACGCAATTTCATTCTTCATGCTAGCATTTATCCCTTCCAAAATGACTTAATTAATATGCTTAGTTAGTTATAAAATGACATAATAACCTTGGATAGTTCATTTATGACATATTTAGCTCTAAAATGACATAACAACCTTAGATAGCTCTATAAAATGACTTAATATGCTTTAGTTAGTCAGAAAATGGCATAACTACCTTCGATAGCTCAATAACGGCCTAAACTAATCTTAGATAGTTCATTCATGACATATTTAGCTCTGAAATGACATAATAACCTTAGATAGCTCTATAAAATGACTTAATATGCTTTAGTTAGTTAAAAAATGGCATAACTAATATTTTGTTCCTCTCTCTCAGGCGCACCACCACAAGAAGCATGTGCCAAGTCTGTTCGACCTCTATGGCATGGCCCATATGGCCTCGTACAAGAAGGCCAAGCCTTTCACAGAGTCTGACCTAGATCATCCAGAGAGCTTCACCAACATCTCCTCCCACCACAAACTTGTGAACTACAGAGACGAGGGGAAGGCGAGGAAAGGGGAGGACTTTAACCCAAGCCAGGATTCTTTTGATACAGAGCTGGTGATGATATCTGGTGGCGGGAGGCCCCATGGCTCTCAAGCCATTGGTGATGGACTGATACATTGTCCTATGACTCTCCCGTAGATCAAGAAGCACCTGAGTAGCTTTGATCCTGAGATAACGCCTTGTGCACGGCCCATGGAGATCGCCATGGCGGTTAGTTATACGCACTCTCTCACCTTTCCTCCATTACATTGTGTGTGCGTCTGTCGATGATTACAATGCTAACCAGGATTGTTGTGTTGCAGGAAGTGGTTGAGAAAGAGAGATTGAAGACCCAGGCGCTTTTGGAGGAGGCAAAAAGGGAGGCGGCGGAGAGGGAGAGGGAGATGGAGGAGAGGACGGCTAAGCTGTTGGAGGAGGAGAGGAACCGAAACGACAGTGCTAACCGGGCCCTATACGAGCTCATCGTGGTATGTTTCTCGTGCATATAAACCAAATCATGCACGTAATGTGCGCATTACTATCTAAGATGATTGACTCGTGAGAACCGAATGTGCATACCATGTGCGAGAAAAACGGTCAGGCCCCTCCACCGATGCCCTAGATTGCTCCGGCGACCACGATGAGTTTGATTTGAATGGTCGTTAGTTACTACTATTCACATTTCACTTTGCGAACTTGCTAACGAGACATTATTGGAAATGATCTTTGGTGCAGCATGGCTCCCGACAAGCATCGACCACTCCTTCTGCCAATGTCGGAACCCCGACTGGTCCTTCACCTCCGTCTGCCACTGGCGCAGCCCCGACAATTCCTACACCTCCGTGATAATGGCATTTTTCTTCTTATTTAGCATGTTTAGTCCATTTTTGACATAATTGAGCCTATATAGTCCACAAATGACATAATAAGATGAAGAAACTCAAGGAAGAGGAAAGAAAGAAGGAATAGGAAGAAAAGAAGAAGAAGAAGAAGAAGAAGTCTTCTTCTTCTAGTCTTCTTCTTCTTCTTCTAGTCTTCTTCTTCTAGTTTTCTTCTTCTTCATCTTCTCCAAAATGAAGTTAGCTCTAAGTTATATATAAAATGGAATAATATGCTTAGTTAGGTAAAAATGGCATAATTAGCTAGGTAAGCTCAAAAATGGCATTTTCTTCTTATTTAGCCTATTTAGTCCATTTATGACATAATTTAGCCTATTTAGTCCACAAATGACATAATAAGATGAAGAAAATCCAGGAAGAGGAAGAAAATAAGAAGATCTTCTTCTAGTTTTCTTCTTCTTCTCTAAAATGAAGTTAGCTCTAAGTTATATAAAAATGGCATAATATGCTTAGTTCACTCAAAATGGCATAATTAGCTAGGTTAGCTCCATTTTACCTAAGTATGCTTACTTCTTCTTCTTCTTCATTTTCTTCTTCTGGTTCTTCTGATTCTTGTCTTCTTCTTCTAACTTTCTTGTTTCCCATTTTGCAGATTTAATTCACTATATGGAAGCTTGCATGGATGTAGTGTTTGTTTCCCTATTCTTTTTTTAGTTTGTATCGATGAAAATGTGGAACTTGTTATATGGATGCATGGAACAATGTGTTGGATGAACATTGTGATGTTACTGTAATATGTATGGATGGAACTCTGTTTCTTATGTATATATGTATGTTGTCATGGATGGGGCTATGTGTTGGATACATCATATGTCTACTGTGCATGTGAAAAAAATATGTATATATGTGTGTGAATTCCTATGAAATTAAATGGATTCAAATAAAAATAGGAGATATATAGCCTCTTTGTCGTCTGCTGGCAGACAGCAAAGAGGACACGTGGCAGCTACCTGTAGAAACTAGGAACACTGGCTGCCTATTTGGTCACTTTGTCGTACGCTGGCAGACGGCAAAGCGGGGCACGTGGAATTCCCAGTGCTGCCTCGCTGAGCTCTTTGCAGTCTGTCAGCGGATGACAAACATCTTTGAATCTTTGTCGTCCGCTGGCGGACGACAAAGAGCGCTGTTAACCCCCTAACGACTCTCACCCGACCCCACTATCGTCCGTTATCTTTGCTGTCTGCTGGCCTCAGATGGAGGATAGCACAATCCTTTGCCGCCCGTTTCTAAGAAGCGGACGGCAAAGAAGGCCTTTGCTAGCACGTGTTCAGACAGATAGTTTGCCATCTGCTGGCGGACGGCAAAGATGTTTGTCGTCCGTGATCCATGCCTTTGTCGTCTGCCATGGCGGACACCAAGAAGCTGATTCCAGTAGTGATATACTATCCTTTACCGACAATTAGGGGGACACTACATAATCTATCCCTTGGACCCAACAACGAGAAGGATTTGAACATGATGGTTTCCTATTGATACTAGTAAGGTACATGTGCATTGCACGCATGAGATTTGGTAACCAAATTATGAATAAATACCACACTATTGCTTCTAAGCTTTGAGTCATATATGCATGATGTAGATGTTCGTTTAATTCTTATAGTTCATCTCATCCAAAATCAATTAGTTTTATAAAACATTCTATTTTAAGATTCATGGAGTTGTGCCTTTTAAAGCATAAAGTAAAAACAAAAAGTGACAATTCATTTAGAAAAAAAAGGTTGGGCAATTAAGATATTGAAGATTCTAGAACAAAGGAGAAGTGCTTTTGTTTTGAGGTTTGTGCACTATGGTTAAGTTCAACCATGGAGTCTTCTAGATTGTACATGTGGCTGAATCTGGTGGAATGTAGATGATATCCAATGGCCAGTAGTGCTTGGATTTGCCATCTCTGTACGGTCGGATTGCCTTCATCCAACGACCAACTTTCAAACTTATTCACACACTATATAGGGGTATAGATGTGTCCCATGCTAGACAAAATAAAGTTGAGCGCATGCGTTGGACGACCCCCCTGTTGCCGCCACCTCGAAGTTGGGAAACCGACATCGTACGTATTGAACCAGGCTTGGAGTCGGGTACGGTGTTTGGTTTGTAATGTAGTTGGTGGCCCATCAAAGTTGTGCATTCCGGATTTAAACACATCACCACCACTGTACCCATACATATTTTCGGACCGCTTGCAGTGTATACGGGGTCTTCTAATTGACCACGTCTCCATTGTGCGGTTTTTGTGATAACACACATATCTTTTTGGTTCCCTAAGTGTATATATATCATCCTTTTGATTGATAACGAGGGGTATGTGTTGGCCATGAATGGATTCCTCCTAGTTTGGGTTAGGCCCGTCACCGTCACATGTAGCTCAACCAAAGCTCGAGCTCATGCGTTGTTAGGATTCCCTCCCACATGCTCGGATTGCTGGGTTCAACATACATCATACCCTGTGTATCTCGTCTTTAACTACCTTGCCTTCATGGTAGTTGTCTGTATCGAGAGGTAGGCACCACATCTAAATTGTACATTATTCTATATTGAAAATACACATCACCCCTTCCCAACGTACATCATTTTGGGCTGCATGCAAGAGGTGCTGGTTTTGTGGTCCCTCTCATGCGATTTTTATGATTGATCAATATATTGGCCCAAGCAGTTTATCGACAACAACAGTTGCCGTTTGACCAAATAATAGATTCATTGGTCCGTCTTATGGTAGATCATGGCGACATGCATGTATGAACAAAGTATCGATCATTACATGCATCCGCCCCGCTGACACGAAGTGGGAGGTGGTGGGCCAAGCATCCTAGCTAGCTACGACATTATGTAATTATAGTTATATCCAAGGGAGCTTTTGGGTTTGCGAGGCAGGTCCACCAAATTTATATATGCATTGTGTATTTATGGTTTTAAACATCACACCCAATATTCCTACATATATTTGGGCACTTCTAGGTGGTTCTTGACTTCTGGCCCCTCTCATCGATCTTCGACGACGCGCCCAACCGTGTGCCCGTGCGGTAAAAGTTGTACATTGTGAACATGTTGGAGAGTCCCCAGCGGTGCTGACGAGCTCGGCGATGCGATCCAGCTAGCCCTCATAGAGGTCGTCAACGGGGTGGTAACACAGGAGCTCGCGTGCCATGAGCAGCGCAACCTGCGCGTTCGCGGGCACGTGATGAGCATGAGATGACGAAGCGGCCGCCGGGGTCAGCGACGGAGTGGTGGTACGTCCATCTCGCCGCACGGAGGGCTGCATCGACGAAGCCTGCTGCTCGTCGACCGCGGGGCCGGTGGCAGCGTTGGCTGCGGGCGATGGGGAACGACGGGGAGCACCGTCACCAATAGGTGCCATCTGGGCGACGTGGGAGTCGAGGGTGGCCCAGCGCTCAGCACAAATACGATGAGCATCAACCATGGGGGCGGCGAAACAGTGGCGAATTGACTGGAAGAAGAGAGGCTCCCACGCACCCCTACCTAGCGCGCCAAATATCAAATTTCGGGTTCCGCGGACCCTTGAGAGGTTCGAACTCTGGGGTGCGTCCGAAGAACTCGACCTCCCCAATCTGCCTACTCAGCAATCTCACAGCCTAGCTAGATGAACAGGAAGGAAACGGGACACATTAGTTTACCCAGGCTCGGGCCACCTTGTGGTGTACAACCCTACTCATGCTTTGTAGTGGATTGGCCTCAAGGCCTGGGGATGAACTAGTGTAGTACGAGAACAACCTCCGGAGGAGGCGTGTTCTTGAGCTAGTGGGGGAGAAGATGATCTCCAGGATTCGGATCCCATCTATGATGGTGGCTAGGCCCTATTTATATTGGCCTTGGTCCTCTTCCCAAATGAAGGCGGGAAGTGATCCCACAGCGGCCAAATTCGAAGGGAGACAACTAGTAGATGCTATGCTGACAAAAGTAGTCTTCGCCTGCAAAAGCCTCCGGTCTTGACGCCGCGATGGGATCGGTGATGACCTCCGTCCTGGCGGTCTTGGTCTTGTTGCATGAAAATGGAAACCTTTGGTTGATTCCTCGGGACTCCGCGCCTGCGCATTCCTCCCTAGCACAAAAGAGGAAACTGCTGTCCTGCGCACACCTGGCCTTGGTCATCATGGCTCACGTCATCTAATCCTCACAAGGTGAAGCTTGCATAGAAACCTCCGCTACTCAGGAGCGAGCCTGAGGAGGCCGCTCCTTCTAGAGGTCTTGGTGTCGTCCCCCTCGTGAGGCTTGGCCCCTCATGAGGGTCTTGAGTTGTTGATGCTGAAGGTGGGACGTACCAGGCCATCTATGAAGCCATGCCATGGGCCACAGGTAGGGAAGTCTGGGTACCCCCATTCCCAGAACGCCGACAGTAGCCCCCAAGCCCAAGGCACGCTCGAACTTGGCTTCGAGGCGAAGCCAAAGGGCAAGTGCGGAGTGCTGCGGGCCCTAACCGCCTGCGGCCTTGGTCGACGCATGGCGATTGATGGGACGTGGGTGTCTACACTTCCCCATGCTGCCTCGGCAACCTTTAGACTTGATTAGAACCTACTGTATGCAGAGAAAAACCATCATTGCATGGGATTGTGGAGGCCAGCGATTGGCCTCCCTCCGACTATAAATGAGGGGAGGGGCAGAGCCCCACTCACTCATATCCGTCTTCTTGCTGCCCGCTCCTTCTTCTTCTTCTCCGTCTCGCCGTCTTGCTGGAGCATCCATGGCATCGATCGAGAGATTCTCCACGGCGGAGAAGGGAAAAAACTCTTAGGGGGAGCTTGAGCCACTTCTGTCGAAGAAGAGGTTTAGCTGCCCTCTTGACACCGGCGAAGGGCAGGAGGTGACGTGGCCTTGGTACGAGTGGTCTCCGCCTGGCTTCCCGATCCCTCTGTATGCCCGCATCATAGCTTCGGACAGGGCGGCTGTGCCAAGCATCGCGCGGTCCGGGGTCGTGGTGGACAGGCCAAGGCTGCGCGGCCAGCCGGCCCGCGAACCCACGCCGAGGGCAACACGCGCGAGTTCGTGGTGTGGGCAGCAATGCCGCCGCGCATGTGGATTCGGCTTTCAAGGTTCTTCACCGAGGAGATGCCGCCGAGGGGGCCGCTTGAGCTATGGCTGCAACACGCCGGGTGCTACAGCCTAGCCATGGGGGCATAGGTCGAGGTCGTCCCCCCGAGCGATATATTCATGACTTGAGGGTGGGGCAAGGTCGCCTGCGCCTACCGTTCAGAGGGCGCCCACACCATCCACCCCAAGTACGACGGCTCCTCCACGTTGTTTTTCAAGGTCTTCGACAAAGAAGGCCGGCGCCTAGAGTGTTGCTCCGGGGAAGGAAATCTTTGCGGTGCGGCCGTGGGCGTTGGGCTCACTCCTAGCCTTGCCGGCAGCTCCTCCAGCAGTAGTGGCGACTCCATGGAATCTAGTGACTCTCCTGAGCCTAGCGAGTCTGCGGAGTCCAGCGATGGCAGCTATGTGCCACCGAGCTCTCGCTGCGCCTAGAGTCAACAGCGGCGTTCGCTCGACGTCGTTGGTGATACCCAGTAGCCGGGGTCCTTTGAGATCTTCTTCTTTTGTTTCCCTGCGCAAAATTGTGACGAGCCCCATGGGGGCATGTAAAAACTGTAGCGCTTTTGCTTTAATGCTATCCTCCCTAGTATAATGTCAAAATTGTGTATCTCGCTCCAGCACGGTTCCCCCTTTTCGTTCTCACTCTAGCTTAGTTCTCTACGCCGACAGGACCCTGTCCCGAGGCAGGCTTCAGCCGTCACTGGCATGCTAGGTCGCGATGCCATGGTCGAGGCTAGGAGGTGAGCGGTCCGAGGTCTGGTAAGACCTCCTGAGGCACGATGCTCAAGAGGACCCCTTTGGCGTGCAAGCAGCTCCCTGAAGGCCGAAAAGACAAGCGACATTGCCCAAGTAAGGTTGCAAGAGTCGAGAGATTGGGTCATGAGGTTCATGCTAATATGTATGGGTGACTTTCTTAGTGATCATGCGGCGATTCCCTTGCGCAGCCCCTAATTGTTCCTTAGTGGTGACGCTTCTATGTAGGGTTCACGCCGGCCTCCCCTTTTCCTCGCTCATCTAGATGATCTACGTCCTTGGTTCTCGGCCCTCGAGCAAGGCTCGGTCGCCGCTGGTATGCCAGGTCGCGCTGCCATCTTCAAAGCCAGGGGGCGAGGGCTCGAGAGCCAGTAGGAGGTCCTGACATGCGATGCTCAGGAGCACCCCCCCTTTAATGTGCAAGTGAATTGCGTGAAAAAGAGATGGTCGGCGGGGCCTGCCCGTAGTTAAGCTCCGGAGATTCCTGCGAGTTAGTCCAAGGAGGAGAACATGACACATGACCATGCTTGTTGTACTGCCGTTAATCATCCCACAAGAATATGAAGGAACTGAGGACCTGTTGAGGTGACGTGCGCGGGGCAGGCCGCGAGCCAAAACTCAATCTCTCAGATTTGTCAGCGTTGTAGGGACGGACCCGAGCATAAGCATCGTGCCAGCATGTGTAGCCCCCATTGCTGGATGAGCAAGAGGCGGGTCAGCAGTGCAAGGAGGCCGCAAAGGGCAATAGAGTGCCAGGCAAGAGGGTTATAACCATAAAGCAACCCATGGAAGAAGGTAATGCCAGTTCTGATAGATGCAAGAAGGATACATGCCACAGGGACAAACCCACGCGGCTTGGGGATAATGCAGCCCGAGGGGCGCCCCCAACTAAAGAAACCAAAAGATGTCACCTGGCACTGTTGCTGAAGAGATGTTGGAGTAGCCGCAGACACGTGCTGTAGAAGTCGCTCCTCATGAGCCGCCCAGGTCATGAACCTCGGGAGGCTCTGGAGAACAGGGGGGCTCACGAGGATCCATCGCCATCTCCGTCAGGATCACCTGGTGGCTGGCCTCCTAAGCCGCCAGGACGCCCCACATGTGGCGCTGATGCACGACAACCCTGTTCAGCAAGCCAAAAGGCATGCGAATGTAGTTGTGAGGGGGGGGCTTGCACCGGCCAACGTGGGATGGCCAGAAGAGTTCCCGAGACGTGGCCCTGTTGAGCCTGGGGATGTTGACGCAGGCGCGTAGGTCACTGTCCTCGCCGGGGCACGGAGCTACGTCGTGTGGTGGGTGATGGTCGCCCCGCATAGCGCTTGCCTCCTGAAGCTCCTCGATTGCCTTCGTCATGAACTCCCTAGCGCCTGACGCCTCGCGTCATGCGCTTTCCTCACAGAAGCGAACGTTGAAGCACTCCTCCACATGGTTCCCTAGCACGTCCTTCGTGATGCTGGACAGGTCAGAGGCCCTCTAGAGGAGAGCCCCCGAGCCCAGCCTAAGAGGGGCGCCAGGCGTGCCTTCCTATGTGAGAGAGGGTGGCGCACGTCAGTGGGCGCAGGGCTTGAGGCAGCGCAGCCGGACACCCCACCCTCCTGAGGTTCTTGGCGGAGCAGCTTCTTCTTCTTGGGGATGGCCTCGAGAGGGTAGACAACGCCTTTGTCATCTAGATCCTCGACCGCTGCAGCTTGATAGGCGCGCTCGATCGAGCACACCGCGTCCTTCTCCTCGCATGCGATCGTGATGATGCCGCGGCTTCCCGGCATCTTGAGGACATTGCAGCCATGGTGGGTCATGGCCATGAACTTTGCCAGGGCCAGGTAGCCAAGGATGGCATTGTATGGGAGGTGAATGTGAACGACGTTGAAGTCAATGAGCTCAGTGCGGTAGTTTTCATGCTTGCCGAAGGTGACTGGGAGGCGGATCTGCCATATCGGGGTGGTGGAGCCATCGGTTAATTCTAAGAAGGGCTTGGTAGGCTGCAGCTGGTCTAGGGCACTTGGAGTCGGTCGAATGTCTCGACAGAGAGAACATTGAGTCCCGCACCGCCATCGATGAGTGTCTTGGTGACGAGCACGTTGTTGATGGTAGGCGAGCAGAGCATCGGGAGGGCACCGTAGTTGCCACGCACTTGAGCTGGTCGGAAGAGTTGAAGGTGATGGTGTACTTGGACCACCTGAGTGGATGTGCTGCCTCGAGCTTGGGGAGGACTGCGTTCACCTCGCGCGCGAACTACTTGAAAATGCGATGGGAGGCTAGGGCCTGAGCACCGCCTAGTATGCAAGCGATGGCACGAGGCTCCTGGACGGCCCCAACCCCCTCTTCCTAGTGGTGGTCATTACTACCTCTTGAGCACTGCATTGGTTTTCCCTTGAAGAGGAAAGAGTGATGGAGCAAAGTAGCGTAAGTATTTCCCTTAGTTTTCGAGAACCAAGGTATCAATCCAGTAGGAGGCCACACGCAAGTCCCTCGTACCTACATAAACAAATAAGAACCCCGCAACCAACGCGATAATGGGGTTGTGAATCCCTTCACGGTCACTTACGAGAGTGAGATCTGATAGAGATGATAAAATAATTTTTTGGTATTTTTATGATAAAGAGTAAAAGTAAAGATTGCAAAATAAAATTGATTGGAAAATTTATACGATAAAAGATAGACCCGGGGGCCATAGGTTTCACTAGTGGCTTCTCTCAAGATAGCATAAGTATTACGATGGGTGAACAAATTACTGTCGAGCAATTGATAGAAAAGCGAATCATTATAACAATATCTAGGCATGATCATGTATATAGGCATCACGTCAGTGACAAGTAGACCAACTCCTGCCTGCATCCATTACTATTACTCCACACATCGACCGCTATCCAGCATGCATCTAGAGTATTAAGTTCATAAGAACAGAGTAACGCATTAGGTAAGATGACATGATGTAGAGGGATAAACTCAAGCAATATGATATAAACCCCATCTTTTTATCCTCGATGGCAACAATACAATACGTGTCATTTCCCTTTCTGTCACTAGGAGCGAGCACCGCAATATTGAACCCAAAGCTAAGCACTTCTCCCGTTGCAAGAAAGATCAATCTAGTAGGCCAAACCAAACTGATAATTCGAAGATACTTGCAAAGATAACCAATCATGCATAAAAGATTTCAGAGAAGAATCAAATATTGTTCATAGATAGACTTGATCATAAACACATAATTCATCGGATCTTGACAAACAAACCTCAAAAATAGTTTACATCGAATAGATCTCGAAGAAGATCGAGAAGAACTTTGTATTGAGATTCAAAGAGAGAGAAGAAGCCATCTAGCTAATAACTATGGACCCGAAGGTCTGAAGTAAACTACTCACATATCATCGGAGGGGCTATGGAGTTGATGTAGAGGCCCTCTGTGATCGATGCCCCCTCCGGCGGAGCTCTGGAAAAGGCCCCAAGATGGGATATCTTGGGTACAGAAGGTTGAGGCGGTGGAAATAGGGTTTCGTGGTGCTCCTAGATGTTTTTAGGGTATATGAGTATATATAGGAGGAAGAAGTAGGTCGGTTGAGCCATGAGGGGCCCACGAGGGGGGAGGGCGCGCCCAGGTGGTAGGCGTGCCCCCCTACCTCGTGTACTCCTCGTTTGTTTCTTGACGTCCACTCCAAGTACTCTGGATCACGTTTGTTCCAAAAATCACGTTCCCGAAGGTTTCATTCCGTTTGGATTCCGTTTGATATTCCTTTTCTGTGAAACACTGAAATAGGCAAAAAATAGCAATTTGCACTGGGCCTTGGGTTAATATGTTAGTCCCAAAAATAATATAAAAGTGTAAAATAAAGCCCATTAACATCCAAAACAGATAATATAATAGCATGTAACTATAAAAAATTTTTGATACATTGGCGATGTATCAAGAATCCCCAAGCTTAATTCCTACTCGTCCTTGAGTAGGTAAATGATAAAAACAGAATTTTTGATGTGGAATGCTACCTAACATAATTCTCAATGTAATTCTCTTTATTGTGGCATGAATATTCGGAACCGTAAGACTCAGGACAAAAGTTTAATATTGACATAAAAATAATAATACTTCAAGCACACTAACTAAGCAATTATGTCTTCTCAAAATAACATGGCAAAAGAATTTTCATCCCTACAAAATCATACAGTTTGGTCATACTCCATTTTCTTCACAAAAGAATGCTCTCATCATGCACAACCCCAATGACAAGCCAAGCAATTGTTTCACACTTTAGTAATCTCAAACTTTTTTCAACTTTCACGCAATACATGAGCGTGAGCCATGGATATAGCACTATGGGTGGAATAGAATATGATGATGAGGGTTATGTGGAGAAGACAAAAAAAGGGAAAGTCTCACATCGATGCGGCTAATCAATGGGCTAGGGAGATGCCCATCAATTGATGTGAATGCAAGGAGTAGGGATTGCCATGCAACGGATGCACTAGAGCTATAAATGTATGAAAGCACAACAAAAGAAACTAAGTGGGTGTGCATCCAACTTGCTTGCTCATGAAGACCTAGGGCATTTGAGGAAGCCCATTGTTGGAATATACAAGCCAAGTTAATAATGAAAAAATCCCACTAGTAATAAAAGTGACAAAACAAGAGACTCTCTATCATAAAGATCATGGTGCTACTTTGAAGCACAAGTGTGGAAAAAAGGATAGTAGCATTGCCCCTCTCTCTCTATATATATATATATATATATATATTGGCCTTTCTAATTTTTTATTTGGGACAATGCTCTGTTAATGATGATCATCACACTTCTATTTATTTACAATTCAATGATTACAACTCGATACTAGAACAAAGTATGACTCTATATGAATGCCTCCGGCGGTGTACCGGGAAGGGCAATGAATCAAGAGTGACATGTATGAAAAAATATGAATTGGTGGCTTTGCCACAAATACGATGTCAACTACATGATCATGCAAGGCAGTATGACAATGATGATGTGTGTCATGATAAATGGAACAGTGGAAAGTTGCATGGCAATATATCTCGGAATGGCTATGGAAATGCCATAATAGGTAGGTATGGTGGCTGTTTTGAGGAAGATATTAGGAGGTTTATGTGTGACAGTGAGTATCATATCACATGTTTGGATGCACCGGCGAAGTTTGCACCAACTCCCAGGGTGAGAAAGGGCAATGCACGGTACCGAAGAGGCTAGCAATGATGGAAGGGTGAGAGTGCGTATAATCCATGGACTCAACATTAGTCATAAAGAACTTACATAATTATTGCTAAAATCTACAAGTCATAAAAAATCAAGCATTACGTGCATGCTCCTAGGGGGATAGATTGGTAGGAAAAGACCATCGCTTGTCCCCGATGACCACTCATAAGGAAGACAATCAAATAACACCTCATGCTTCAAATTTGTTACACAACGGTCACCATACGTGCATGCTACGGAACTTGCAAACTTCAACCTAAGTAGTTCTCAAATTCACAACTACTCAACTAGCACACTCTAATATTACCACCTTTATATCTCAAAACAATTATCAAGTATCAAACTTCTCCTAGTACTCAATGCACTTTTTATGAAAGTTTTTATTATACCGATCTTGGGTGCCTATCATATTAGGACTAAATTCATAACCAAAGCCAATTACCATGCTGTTCTAAGGGACTCTCAAAATAATATAAGTGAAGCATGAGAGATCAATAATTTCTATAAAATAAAACCACCACCTTGCTCCAAAAGATATAAGCGAAGCACTAGAGCAAAATTATCTAGCTCAAAAGGTATAAGTGAAGCACATGGAGTATTCTAATAAATTCCGATTCATGTGTGGCTCTCCAAAAAGGTGTGTACAGAAAGGATGATTGTGGTAAACTAAAAAGCAAAGACTCAAATTATACAAGACGCTCCAAGCAAAACACATATCATGTGTTGAATAAAAATATAGCTCCAAGTAAAGTTACCGATGCACGAAGACGAAAGAGGGGATGCCTTCCAGGGCATCCCCAAGATTAGGCTTTTGGTTGTCCTTGGATTTTACCTTGATGTGCCATGGGAATCCCCAATCTTAGGCTCTCGCCTCTCCTTGTTTCATAATCCATCAAAACTTTACCCAAAACTTGAAAACTTCACAACACCAAACTTAAAAGAAAATCTCGTGAGCTCCGTTAGTAAAATAAAACAAACCACCACTTCAAGGTACTGTAATGAACTAATTCTTTATTTATATTGGTGTTAAACCTACTGTATTACAACTTTTCTATGGTTCATAAACTCTATTTCTAGCCATAGATTCATCAAAATAAGCAAACAACACATGAAAAACAGAATCTATTAAAAACAGAACGATCTGTAGTAATTTGTAGGTTTCGAATACTTATGGAACCCAAAAATTCTAAAATAAATTGTTGGACGTGAGGAATTTATCTATTAGTCATCTGCAAAAATAATTAACTAAATATCACTCTCTAGTAAAAAGTGGCAGCAAATCTTGTGAGCGCTAAAGTTTCTGTTTTTACAGCAATATCACAAAGACTTTCGCCAAGTCTTCCCAAAGGTTCTACTTGGCACAAACACTAGTTAAAAGCATAAAACCACATCTAAGCGGTGGCTAGATGAATTATTTATTACTAAACAGAACCAAAAAGCAAAGAAGAAAAATAAAATTGGGTTGCCTACCAACAAGCGCTATCGTTTAACGCCCCTAGCTAGGCATAAAAGCAAGGATATATCTAGGTATTATCATCTTTGGTAGGCAATTCTTCAATAGAACACTTATAACCCTTAGGAGTTTCCTTCTTTCTATTAATGATAAAATGTTTAGGCAAGAAATCAAGAAAATCATTTGTAGAAAAAGGTTCCTTAATGATAGCGAGAAAGTTGGGGTGAACACTTATGGATTTGAGATCCGCATTTTCCTTACTAGAAGTTTCACCCTTATTTTTATTAATGTACATTAGTTTGGCTACTTTGGTGGGAGCATTTTAAAAATTTTTTACGGCAGAAAAAGCGGACCCCAAGTTAGTAATAATACCCTCAAGTTTATCAATTCAAGTGCAATCTTGGTCTATTCTTTCATTAACTATGGGTTCTTTTTCTTTAAAAAATTTCGAAGTAACTCCTACCTTAGATCCATATTGGGTAATTTGGTTGTGGATCTTTTTATCCAAATTCATAATCAATTCCACAGTGGCAACTTTATTTTCAATAATATCGAGCCTTTCATAACATGTTCCAAAGTTAACATAGTCCCATTAACCAAGAGAGGTGGTGTGCCAAACAAATCTAGCATAGCATTATAAGAATCAAAAGTGTGGCTACCCAAGAAATTTCCTCCGGTAATGGTATCAAGAATATATCTATTCCAAGGAATGATGCCTACATAAAAATTGCAAAGAAGAATGGAAGTATATTGCTTCCTAGTAGATCTATTTTGCGCAATGCAAATTCTGTACCAAGCATCTTTAGATTTTCTCCCTCCCTTTGTTTAAAATTAAGGACCTCATTTTCGGGATACAAAGGAGTAGATAAAGGACTAGCCATAACGACGAAGCAAGCGAAAGAAAAAGTGAACGGAAAAAGAGGGCGAATAAAATGGCAAGGGTGAAGTGGGGGAGAGGAAAACAAGAGGCAAATGGCAAATAATGTAATGCGAGGGATAAGAGTTTATGATGGGTACTTGGTATGTCTTGACTTGTGCGTAGACTCCCTGGCGACGGTGCAAGAAATCCTTCTTGCTAACTCTTGAGCATTGCATTGGTTTTCCCTTGAAGAGGAAAGGGTGATGCAGCAAAGTAGCGTAAGTATTTCCCTCAGTTTTTGAGAACCAAGGTATCAATCCAGTAGGCGGCCACACGCAAGTCCCTCGTACCTACACAAACAAATAAGAACCCCGCAACCAACATGATAAAGGGGTTGTCAATCCCTTCAGGGTCACTTATGAGAGTGAGATCTGATAGAGATGATAAAATAATATTGTTGGTATTTTTATGATAAAGAGTAAAAGTAAAGATTGCAAAATCAAATAGATTGGAAACTTTATATGATAAAAGATAGACCCGGGGCCATAGGTTTTACCAGAGGCTTCTCCGAAGATAGCATAAGTATTACAGTGGGTAAACAAATTACTGTCGAGCAATTGATAGAAAAGCGAATAATTATGAGAATATCTAGGCATGTTCATGTATATAGGCATCACGTCCGTGACAAGTAGACCGACTCCTGCCTACATCTACTACTATTGCTCCACACATCGACCGCTATCCAGCATGCATCTAGAGTATTAAGTTCATAAGAACAGAGTAACGCATTAGGTAAGATGACATGATGTAGAGGGATCAACTCAAACAATATGATATAAACCCCATATTTTTATCCGCGATGGCAATAATACAATACGTGTCGTTTCCCTTTTTGTCACTGGGATCGAGCACCGCAAGATTGAACCCAAAGCTAAGCACTTCTCCCATTGCAAGAAAGATCAATCTAGTAGGCCAAACCAAACTGATAATTCGAACAGACTTGCAAAGATAACCAATCATGCATAGAAGATTTCAGAGAAGAATCAAGTATTGTTCATAGATGTAACACCAACGATGCGGCTATATCTCCCACGTGTGGGAGCACGACTTAGAGGCATAACCGCATAGTAGGCATGTTGCAAGAGGGGTAATCTTTACACATCCCATCTACTAAATAAGAAAGGGATAATGAGTTGGCTTACAATCGTCACTTCACACAATACATGAATATAGCATTACATCATGCAGAATACAAACAAGGTCCGACTACAGAACCAAAATAAAAGAAGACTACCCCTAATGCAAAAGATCCCCGATCGCCCCGACTGGGCTCCACTACTGATCAACTGGAAAATGAAACAACACAACGAACACGATCTTCATCGAGCTCCTCCTTGAGCTCGGTTGCGTCACATGCACGGACATCATCGGCACCTGCAACTAGTTTTGGAAGTATCTGTGAGTTACGGGGACTCAACAATCTCACATCCGCTAGATCAAGAATATTTAAGCTTATGGGTAGGAAAGGGTAGTGAGGTGGAGCTGCAGCAAGCACTAGCATATATGGTGGCTAATTTACACAAATGAGAGCGAGAAGAGAAGCAAAGCACGGTCGTGAACTAGAAGTGATCAAGAAGTGATCCTGAAACTACTTACGTTCAAGCATAACACAAGAACCTTGTTCACTTTCGGGACTCCGCCGGAAAGAGACCATCACGGCTACACACGCGGTTGATGCATTTTAATTAAGTTAAGTGTCAAGTTATCTACAACCGGATATTAACAAATTCCCATCTGCCCATAACCGCGGGCACGGCTTTCGAAAGTTCAAACCCTGCAGGGGTGTCCCAACTTAGCCCATCACAAGCTCTCACGATCAACGAAGGATATTCCTTCTCCCAGGAAGAATCGATCAGACTCGGAATCCCGGTTACAAGACATTTCGACAATGGTAAAACAAAACCAGCAAAGCAGCCCGAATGTGCACACAAATCCCGATAGGAGCTGCACATATCTCGTTCTCAGGGCACACCGGATGAGCAAGACGTCGGGTTGGCATAAACCCTGGTTGCCCAGGGGCCGCCGGACATCGCTCAGGTTGGACCAACACTTAGAGAAGCACTGGCCCGGGGGGTTTAAAATAAAGATGACCCTTGAGTCTGTAGAACCCAAGGGAAAAGGGCTTAGGTGGCAAATGGTAAAACCAAGTTTGGGCCTTGCTGGAGGAGTTTTATTCAAAGCAAACTGTCAAGGGGTTCCCATTATAACCCAACCGCATAAGGAACGCAAAATCAAGGAACATAACATCGGTATGACGGAAACTAGGGCGGCAAGAGTGGAACAAAACACCAGGCATAAGGCTGAGCCTTCCACCCTTTACCAAGTATATAGATACATTCATTAAAATAAGAGATATTGTGATATCCCAACATATCCATGTTCCAACAAGGAACAAACTCCATCTTCACTTGCAACTAACAACGCTATAAGATGGGCTGAGCAAAGCGTTAACATAGCCAAACAACGGTTTGCTAGGACAAGGTGGGTTAGAGGTTTGACATGGCAATATTGGAGGCATGATATAGCAAGTGGTAGGTATCGCAGCATAACAAAAGAACGAGCAACTAGCAAGCAAAGATAGAAGTGATTTCGAGGGTATGTTCATCTTGCCTGAAATCCCGCAAGGAAGAAGAACGAGTCCATGAAGAAGACAAATGGACGAAGTCGAACGGATCCTCACAAACGCGGCATTGTCGGAACTAACCCGAAGAAGCAACACCAGAAAGAAGCAAACAAAATAGTAAACAACCATCACATAAACATGGCATGATGCACAACCAAGTATGATGCATGTCCGGTTTTAAATATGCATGGCATGGCAAAGCAAAGTGCACAAACAATCCTACAAATTAAGTGGAGCTCAATATGCAACTCCGTTGCATATTGACGAAACACCACATCCTTTTATTTAGTTCGCTCTTGGTTATGTACTCATCAATATTAAATGTTCTTAAACATGGCAAGAGGTGAAGCATAATTAAACTAACTATCTAGGCAAGTTTAAATGAGGCCGAAACAACAAACAACAAGTCCGAAAAATCCTCATGTGCATAAGCAATTTAATGCAACAACAATTTTAAACATCTTAATGTTGTTAACATGATGCGGATGACATGTTCAAGTTTATGCAATTTCAAGAAAATATTGACATGATAAGATATGAGGCATTTGTCATCGTGGAGGAAATGAAGGGGGTGCCACGGCAATGATTCCGAAAATGATGCCACGGCAACATAACGGTTCTGGTAGCTCATGGAGATATCGGTGCAAAGGAAGTGTGACGGGAGCGTGTCATGCAAGGATGGTGGGGTGCTCCCGGATACCGGGTTCCCACATGTCGACGACGGTGCCAAGCGACGGGTTCCCACATCCAAACATGCATCTCATACCACACAAGCATTTGTTCTTGGACGGTCGTCTCGGGGTTATACCTTCGAAGCGTGCATTATCGGAACTGATCAAGTTCGGCGGTAAGGGTACACGTGTCAAAGGGGAAGTAGTTGTTCATGGGGTCGTCATGGGAAGTAGCGGTTCACGCGACGGTAGTTGAACTTGACATTTGCGTTACATGGGTCATCGGCGACAGTCGTCGTACATGGTTCGGAGTGGTACTTGCATCTTCCGACTTGTCGGTCTTGATTCTTGCGATGGTAGTGGTATACGTTTCGTTTTCGGAGAGGTACTTAACGAATCTAATGTCTTCGGGGCGACGGTAGTTGTACACAGTCCACGAGTCGTCGAACGTTCGGGGTTCGACTTGCGGGTCTTGCCGACATGAGGGGTACTTGGCGTTTCCGTGTGATGTAGGGGTACATGTCGATGGTCGTCGTGGTACTTGGTGTTTCACACTTGCCGATCCCGTCAACTCGAAGGGGGTACTTGGTACAATCCGCATAGTCATTGTGACGCCCCCGATTTAATCGTACACTAATCATGCATGCAAATGTGTACGATCAAGATCAGGGACTCACGGGAAGATATCACAACACAACTCTAAAACATAAATAAGTCATACAAGCATCATAATACAAGCCAGGGGCCTCGAGGGCTCGAATACAAGTGCTCGATCATAGACGAGTCAGCGGAAGCAACAATATCTGAGTACAGACATAAGTTAAACAAGTTGCCATAAGATGGCTAGCACAAACTGGGATACAGATCGAAAGAGGCGCAGGCCTCCTGCCTGGGATCCTCCTAACTACTCCTGGTCGTCGTCGTCAGCCTGCACGTAGTAGTAGGCACCTCCAATGTAGTAGTCGTCGTCGACGCTGGCTCCTGGCTCCTGGACTCCAGCATCTGGTTGCGACAACCAGAAAGAAAGGAAAGGGGAAAAAAGGGGGGAGAAAGCAACCGTGAGTACTCATCCAAAGTACTCGCAAGCAAGGAGCTACACTACAAATGCATGGGTATATGTGTAAAGAGGCCATATCAGTGGACTGAACTGCAGAATGCCAGAATAAGAGGGGGATAGCTAATCCTGTCGAAGACTACGCTTCTGGCAGCCTCCGTCTTGCAGCATGTAGAAGAGAGTAGATTGAAGTCCTCCAAGTAGCATCTCCAAGTAGCATATCCAGGTAGCATCTCCAAGCGCATCTCCAGTCGCATCGCATAGCATAATCCTACCCGGCGATCCTCTCATCGTCGCCCTGCGAAAAAGCGATCACCGGGTTGTCTGTGGAACTTGGAAGGGTGTGTTTTATTAAGTATCCGGTTCTAGTTGTCATAAGGTCAAGGTACAACTCCAAGTCGTCCTGTTACCGAAGATCACGGCTATTCGAATAGATTAACTTCCCTGCAGGGGTGCACCACATAACCCAACACGCTCGATCCC
Source organism: Triticum aestivum (assembly GCF_018294505.1). NCBI lineage: Eukaryota > Viridiplantae > Streptophyta > Magnoliopsida > Poales > Poaceae > Triticum > Triticum aestivum. The sequence goes on from NC_057797.1 coordinate 307,253,662, forward strand.
ATTTGGCCGGACACACTTTCCTGGGTCATGCCCGGCCTCGGAAGATCAACACGTCGCAGCCCCACCTAGGCAAAACAGAGAGGCCAGCACGCCGGTCTAAACCTAAGCGCACAGGGGTCTGGGCCCATCGCCCATAGCACACCTGCACGTTGCGAGGGCGGCCGGAAGCAGAACTAGCCCCCTTAATACAAGAGCAGGCTTACGTTCCAATCCGGCGCGCGCCGCTCCGTCGCTGACGTCTGAAGTGCTTCGGCTGATACCACGACGTCGGGATACCCATAACTACTCCCACATAGATGGTTAGTGCGTATAGGCTCGTAGCCGACTCAGATCAAATACCAAGATCTCGTTAAGCGTGTTAAGTATCCGCGAACGCCGAACAGGGCCAGGCCCACCTGCCTCCTAGGTGGTCTTAACCTGCCCTGTCGCTCCACCACAAAGTAACCGTCGGGGACCGTCGGGAACCCAGGCCCACCTCTACCGGGATGGAGCCACCTGTCCTTTCAGCCCCCAACTCCGTACAGTATCACAGGTAATGTAACAGTGTAAAGTATATAGTATATGCCCGTGATCACCTCCCGAAGTGATCATAGCCCAGTAGTATAGCATGGCAGACGGACAAGAGTGTAGGGCCACTGATGGAACACTAGCACCCTATACTAAGCATTTAGGATTGCGGGTAAGGTATCAATGACTGTAGCAGCAATGACAGGCTATGCATCAGAATAGGATTAACGGAAAGCAGTAACATGCTACACTACTCTAATGCAAGCAGTATAGAGTAGAATAGGCGATATCTGTTGATCAAAGGGGGGGCTTGCCTGGTTGCTCTGGCAAGAGAGAGGGGTCGTCAACTCCGTAGTCGAACTGGTCAGCAGCAGCGTCGGTCTCGTAGTCTACCGGAGAGAAGAGGGGGAAGAAATAATGAATACAGAGCAAACAAAGCATCACAAAATATAACAAGGCAATACGCGGTGTTCGGTGTGCCCTAACGCGGTAGTAGGTGATACCGGTGAAGGGGGAAAAACATCCGGGAAAGTATTCCCGGGGTTTCGTGTTTTCGGGCA
>NC_057797.1:307256672-307263590 GCF_018294505.1 Triticum aestivum
GAATCTTCTCGTCTTTGGTTGCTCTTCTCGAAGAGGTCGATCCATTACATTGATGTCTTCAGTTCTCCGCTTCGGGTCATCATGATGAAGTTATCGTCCTTCCTTGGGGATCTTCATCGTACTTACGGAAAGGATAAGGGGTAGCTTCAAAAGGACAGACCTCTACAAGGTTGACTATCTGGTCGATAACACCGAGGAAGGTGGCGGAAGTTACTCTCGAATTGAATCTTAAGAAAATATCGAGAGCAAAGTAAGGAGGTACCATGAGAAGTTTCAAACGGATAGGCAAGTGTTCGATGCCTAATCAGCAGGTGAAAGGGGTTCAGGGCAACGAGAATAAGTATTGCGTCTGATACCAAAATAGATCACTTGGGACGGCGGTCCGTGAATTACATACGAGTCCACTCGCGAGGAATAACTTTGGGAACAGGGGTTGTACAGGAGAGTCAGGTTTCAATCCTGTGAAACTGTGGGTTATGGGCCCACCATGTGGATTAACAGTAGGAAGGGCGGTGACGTTTTGCACGATCATGATAGCAAGGCATGTCAGAGAGTAGCATGTCAGTTATGTCGACAACAATGTTGGTACCAAGGGCGAGGGACGAAGAGAACCATTTTCCTGCTCGTTGAAACGAGGCGGGCCAAGAGGCAAAGTTCTCATCCATCGGCGGTTACCGAAATGTCATCAACAATAGAAACAGGGTCTCACTGGCAGAGTTGTACACCGAGGTGTTTACATGAGCAGAAGAATCTTACTGTTTAGATCAGATAGATCACAAGAAAGGTTAAACAAACCAATGGAAAAGAAAATGTGATCCTCAGGTTAAACAGAACAAATGGAAAGGAAAAATGTGTTTAAACACATATTTCAGGGGTATATCCTTCCCAAGGACAAGCAGAGCATGATATCCTTGATAGGATATAAGGTAGAAAACCCTTTCAGGTAAGGGGAGAGAAATTTCATGACATTACTCACACAACGGTGTTAGGATAAATGATAAATAAAATTTAGCATCGTGCTTCAAATGTTCCTGTTGAAAATCGGAGTACCATTGACATGCTTCTAGATAGCATTGACAAGGTCTTCAGGTGAAGATCAGACTTGGGAAACACGAAGGATCCATTAGGAATAACTTGTAGAATAAGTCTTACAATTTCCTCCAGGAAGAATGGTTGTCCTTGCAAAAGAAATTATAACGATAGGTCCTCCACCCAGCGGGGGGGGGGGGTGCTAGGCATGACATCATGTTACCGGGTCACGTAGAGATCAATGTTACAACTCTTGGAGGTATGTCCCAACCATCATATCTGACCGAGATTCAGATCTGGTTGGTGTCAGGATACCTCAGACTTAGGATACCTGAGAAGAAAAGGTGCAACGCAAATTGACGAGATGACATTGTAAGATTCTCGGGGAAATGAACTGTGAAGTGATTTCCGTTATCAAGAGTCCATCATTAACCCAAGGAGAGGACAAGGAGGTGTCTGGTGAACTCAACGGCAATTCACCGAGATTCCTAAAAGATGGATGTCCACAATTAAGTGAACAAGGAGATAACATTGGTCAGATCAAATGATATAAGGAAATATGCTCGAGGAAAACATACACAATTAAACATTGGTTGAAAGGTGCGTCCGAAATATGGGTTGGGTTGCACGACCGACGTCGGAAATGGTGATTCAATAATCAATAGTCTAAGAATGAATGGCCAACCATTAACTTCAAAGCAAGAGGGTTCCTAGAAGGGCAGAATCCAAACAGCACCGCCCACTTGTTGGTACCCCGGTTGGAATCAACACGAGGACCCAAGAAAGAATGGTGATGGTGAGAAGTATCACCATACCAAGAATTCTTAAGAGGTGGTGTAATTCCCACGACATTCTTGACATAAAAGGTGGTAATATCCAAGGTAAAGAAGAACAATGCTGGGTAGCAAGGAACTCAAGGTACAACACAAAACAAGAACAAGTCTGTGTTGGAGGAAAGGTAGTAGAGTGGTCGATGATAACACTAATCATCGAGGGCAAGGATGGTATTTCTCATCATGAACTCAATTGACATCCTGGAAGAGCTCAGAATGCCGATGATGATCACGACACAATTGTTGAGAGATTTCATGAAGATGTAATCGGTCGGCGATGGCATCAAGCCAAAGGAATGATGAAGTGAAAGGTTATTGAAACCAAGGGTATGACACAAACTCGAAACAAGCTCGTAGTTCAAGGCGAAGTGTTAAGACGAGGAAGATCGACGTAAGCTTAGCTCATCGTCGAAAATTGGTGCTCCGAGAATAAGGACCAGGTAGCACGGTTAGAATCATCACGTCAATGATATAGCCAAACAGGCTAGGAATGGCGTGATCGGGTTCAAACTCGTACTTATAGAAGCTTACTGAAGAGTTGTTGAACCGTAGTGCGGACTTGGTTCAGTTATCGGTGTCTTTGAGTGTTTAATAACTCAGAGCCCGTGAAAAATTGGGATCAGTGGGAAGGTAGCACTTGATGAAGAATTCATAAGAGGTTATGCAGTTCCATGATAATCTCGAGATACCAGGGGTAACACTCAACGACAGATCAAAGTAGAGGTTGGACTGGGGTAATGCTCTGCAGAAGGCAAGTACTCTAACTTGTCTGAGAAATAGAATCAAGGGAGAACAACATGGTCGGAACCACAGTTGCGTAGGATCAATTCACAGATACCAGATGATATTTATCAAGAAAATAGTTATTATTACAAGAAGTTTCCATGATAGGATCTACATCGTGTCCATGGGCATGAACACAAAGTTCAAGGTCGACTCCCACTTCTTCAATGTATAACCTTCCATTCACTTCTCGCTTTGATAAAGGCATTGGTGTTGAAAGTTTTACCTGGTGAAATACCAGATGAGTACGACTCGTGAAAACTTCCGAGTTCACACATATAAAGGAAGGCATAGGTTCAACCCGGCAGGGTATCATGGAAACATATACCACAAGCTTCAATAGTAAATACCACCCGCTCGAAAGCAGAGCATGGTTGGCAAAAGGAAAGGATACAATTTACCAAAGGCATTATGTATCGGAGAAGGAACTCACAAAGTGATTAATTATGAAGGACACTGTCAGATAATAATCCAACAGTGGATATGGCGATCCACGATGGGGCTGATATGAGTATCGATACTCAATCAGAGGAAGAAAGATTGCAAATGCATCGGTTTATAGAACAGCTGAATAGTTCAACGCTTAATTAGCAAAGTAATTATGATTTTCAAATCAAGGGATCAGGAGCAAATGCTCTAATCAAGAATGGATAAGCTGAATAGAATTAGGGATACAATCAACGACAATTGGACTGGTCGAGAACCAATTCCAGTTAAAAGAATGGCAGCTCAGCCGGAAAGGTAATTTATAAGGATCAATGATGATTGCGTGTATTCGCAAACATATTGAGTCATTAGACCCAAAATGATAATGACAAGGAATGTCAATAAGACTACGAGACTTATGGGATTAACCATAATGCGAGCAAGCAAGAATTTGAAGAGCCAAAGGCTCCAGAGGATTTTCGGAAGATCGAATAGTATTTAGACTTTTGTGAAACACATGAACAACTGGGGATGAGCGGATACTCGATAAGTGCGAGAATTATCCATAGGGGTATTCAGGTGACAAGGAACAGCAAGGCGATAAGCTCAAAGGATTATCGAGACAACGACGAGTGTTTCGAGGTATCTGGTAATAACAAGACCAACTGGGGATGAATGTAAGAATAACAACTGCAAGTAGTTATCCATAAGGGTTGACGGTGGAAGGGGAATTGCAAATGCGATGAACATAAGTTCTCGGGTTAACAACGGAGAGTATCTTCAGGGTCTTCACGTGCCGCAGACGATCATCATTAATAAGGGGCTCTCCGGGTGAAAGTGATAACGAGATCCTAATGTTGGATTTAGCAAAAATCATTTAACCCGAATAGAAGAGAAATAAGAGTCCCAGAGTATAGGTCGAGGAATAAAAGATCCTAATACCACCCAATGGCGACGTGGGCCCGTAAGGCACACATCCAAGTTAGTAAAAGTTTTGCAATGGCTAGACTCAACTTCGGCCGAGGAGTTGGAAAGGGGATTCCTACAGGCAGTCGGCTCTGATACCAACTTGTGACGCCCCCGATTCAATCGTACACTAATCATGCACGCAAATGTGTACGATCAAGATTAGGGACTCACGGGAAGATATCACAACACAACTCTACAAATAAAATAAGTCATACAAGCATCATAATACAAGCCAGGGGCCTCGAGGGCTCGAATACAAGTGCTCGATCATAGACGAGTCAGCGGAAGCAACAATATCTGAGTACAGACATAAGTTAAACAAGTTGCCATAAGATGGCTAGCACAAACTGGGATACGGATCGAAAGAGGCGCAGGCCTCCTGCCTGGGATCCTCCTAACTACTCCTGGTCGTCATCGTCAGCCTGCACGTAGTAGTAGGCACCTCTAATGTAGTAGTCGTCGTCGACGCTGGCTCCTGGCTCCTGGACTCCAGCATCTGGTTGCGACAACCAGAAAGAAAGGAAAGGGGAAAAAAGGGGGGAGAAAGCAACCGTGAGTACTCATCCAAAGTACTCGCAAGCAAGGAGCTACACTACAAATGCATGGGTATATGTGTAAAGAGGCCATATCAGTGGACTGAACTGCAGAATGCCAGAATAAGAGGGGGATAGCTAATCCTGTCGAAGACTACGCTTCTGGCAGCCTCCGTCTTGCAGCATGTAGAAGAGAGTAGATTGAAGTCCTCCAAGTAGCATCTCCAAGTAGCATATCCAGGTAGCATCTCCAAGCGCATCTCCAGTCGCATCGCATAGCATAATCCTACCCGGCGATCCTCTCCTCGTCGCCCTGCGGAAAAGCGATCACCGGGTTGTCTGTGGAACTTGGAAGGGTGTGTTTTATTAAGTATCCGGTTCTAGTTGTCAAAAGGTCAAGGTACAACTCCAAGTCGTCCTGTTACCGAAGATCACGGCTATTCGAATAGATTAACTTCCCTGCAGGGGTGCACCACATAACCCAACACGCTCGATCCCATTTGGCCGGACACACTTTCCTGGGTCATGCCCGGCCTCGGAAGATCAACACATCGCAGCCCCACCTAGGCAAAACAGAGAGGCCAGCACGCCGGTCTAAACCTAAGCGCACAGGGGTCTGGGCCCATCGCCCATAGCACACCTGCACGTTGCGAGGGCGGCCGGAAGCAGAACTAGCCCCCTTAATACAAGAGCAGGCTTACGTTCCAATCCGGCGCGCGCCGCTCCGTCGCTGACGTCTGAAGTGCTTCGGCTGATACCACGACGTCGGGATACCCATAACTACTCCCACGTAGATGGTTAGTGCGTATAGGCTCGTAGCCGACTCAGATCAAATACCAAGATCTCGTTAAGCGTGTTAAGTATCCGCGAACGCCGAACAGGGCCAGGCCCACCTGTCTCCTAGGTGGTCTTAACCTGCCCTGTCGCTCCACCACAAAGTAACCGTCGGGGACCGTCGGGAACCCAGGCCAACCTCTACCGGGATGGAGCCACCTGTCCTTTCAGCCCCCAACTCCGTACAGTATCACAGGTAATGTAACAGTGTAAAGTATATAGTATATGCCCGTGATCACCTCCCGAAGTGATCACAGCCCAGTAGTATAGCATGGCAGACGGACAAGAGTGTAGGGCCACTGATGGAACACTAGCACCCTATACTAAGCATTTAGGATTGCGGGTAAGGTATCAATGACTGTAGCAGCAATGACAGGCTATGCATCAGAATAGGATTAACGGAAAGCAGTAACATGCTACACTACTCTAATGCAAGCAGTATAGAGTAGAATAGGCGATATCTGTTGATCAAAGGGGGGGCTTGCCTGGTTGCTCTGGCAAGAGAGAGGGGTCGTCAACTCCGTAGTCGAACTGGTCAGCGGCAGCGTCGGTCTCGTAGTCTACCGGAGAGAAGAGGGGGAAGAAATAATGAATACAGAGCAAACAAAGCATCACAAAATATAACAAGGCAATACGCGGTGTTCGGTGTGCCCTAACGCGGTAGTAGGTGATACCGGTGAAGGGGGAAAAACATCCGGGAAAGTATTCCCGGGGTTTCGTGTTTTCGGGCAGAGGAGCCGGAGGGGGAAAGTTGCGGGTTCGATAGGTTAGGGGTGTGTGGCGGACGAACGGACCGCATATCCGGATTCGTCTCGTCGTTCTGAGCAACTTTCATGTAGAAAGTATTTTCATCCGAATTACGGATTAAAAGATATGATTTTCTAAAGATTTAAATCATTTTCTGATTTTAATTATTTATTTAAATTCAACATTATCCAAAACAGTGTTTGCTGAGCATGACGTCAGCAGTCAACAGAGATGTTGACTGGTCAACTGACGTGTGGGTCCCACTAGTCATTGACTGTTTAGTCTAATTAGTGTGTAACTAATCTAACTACTGTTTAATTAAACTAATTAGTTAGTTAGGTTAATGTAATTATGATTAATTAACTTAATTAATTTCTTAATTAAATTATTATTATCTATTTATTTATTTTATTTATTTTATATATTATTTTTAATTCCTTTTTTTTAACAAAACGTTCTGGGGCTGGGGCCCCCATGTTAGTGGCCCCAGGGGGCCTTAACGGGTTAGCGGGCAGGAGGGCGACGGGCGCCGGGGCGAGCGCTCACCCGCACGGAGTGTGGCGAGGCGAGGCGAGTGGCCAAGGCGACCGCGGTGGCCGGCCGGCGTGGGGAGACGAAGTGCGGGGCCGGCGACGAGCGAGCTCGCGGGCGACAGAGGAGGCGCCGCCGGAGTGGGGCCGTGCGGACGGGCTGGCGTGAGGGGCGAGGCCACGGCAGCTGCAGCAGTGGGAGGCGCGGGCGCGCAGGCCGGCGAGGCCGCATCG